>NW_026267228.1:655559-657571 GCF_000697945.3 Frankliniella occidentalis
AAGAACGGATCTCGATTTTAAAAGTGACAGTCACATTGTGCTTCTTCTAAAAGCGTTTTACTTTTACTTTGATAAAAAAGACCACTCTTGCGAAGGAGCACAAACGTAGTTAAAACAAGACTAGTAAAATTTACAAAGTGTACTGAAAATCTTAGTGTGCGAATTTCGCACTCTAAATCACACACTTGTAGGCGAGTGAACTTCAATTCGTACGCTTGTATAACTGAAGGTGAAAATATTCATCGGGATTTCGTTCAAATGAGCCTACTTTGTAGGCGTGTGAATTCTTATTCTCACGAGTGCAAGTAAAGGTGAGAATTTTTCCTTGGAATTGTTCATGAGCTTTGCTACTTTGCTAGTGTATGAATTAAAATTAACATGCCTAGAGGTTGGCAACTTTCATACAATTGACTTCTGCTATGTGGAGGTGTGGGGACTCGCTACTCACCGGACGAGGAGGGCATGCCCGCGTGCGGGGACATGAAGTTGAGCTTGGCCGAGTGGTGGTAGAACAGGTCCGACTGGTACTTGTAGGCGGCGGGGTCGGCCGCCGCGGGCTGCGTGGCCGCGGCCAGGCCCTGGAAGTCGAACTTGTACGCGTACCGCTTGCCGTGCACTTTGGTCATGATGTTCTTGTCGTAGTAGTACCTGCGGAGAGTACAACCGGTTACAATCAGCTCACAAATTTTCTCAACAGAGCTGCTCGCTTTGTGAACTAACAAATTATTGTATACGACACCAATTTTCTAATCACTCTGTATAATCACTTTTTCTAATCACTCCATAAAACACCGCTGTCAAAATATCTAAAATTGACAAATTGTGTGGGAATCGTTTGACACAGCAGGAAAGAGTACTCTTCTGTATTTTGCAATTGTTGCTCCACCCGTTTTTCTGACACTGTGACACTATCTTTAAATGGTCCTGAATGGTCCGGAGGGTTTGCTAAGCCGACTCTGTCTCACCTGAGCGCTCTGCTGAGCTTGTCGTAGTTCATGTTGGGCTTGCTCTTGCGCTCGCCCCACCGCCGCGCCACCTCGTCCGGGTCCGTGAGCTTGAACTCGCCCTGCGTGCCCTCCCACGTGATGCAGCCCGCGTTGTTGCAGTCCGACAGCAGCTCGAGGAGGAACTGCCACAGCTGGATCTGGCCCGAACCTGGTGGACAGAGCGAGGGCGCGTGAGTATGCGTGACGTGTGAGCCGACCCCCTGCGTTGGGCTGTCTGTTCGCTCGCCGGGCCGCTAGAACCGTCCTGAAACACTAGAAATCCTAGAGCAAGGATTCATGCTCTCTGGTGAGCGAGAATTTGCTGTAAATTTCCTCGCTCTCTGGGGAGCTAGATTTGATTTCCTCGCTCGATTAGAGCAATAGATTTAGGAATGTAAGCACTCGGCACCTTGCGTTAGCTCGGCTTCGGCGCGCCTGCGAGACTCGGGGTAGGCCATCCCGCAGTACACGCGTGCACTGCAGTCGAGATGTTGCCTATCCACCAGGCGCCGTGGGTGGCATTCCCAAAGATGTCGTATAAAATAAAGGAGTATGGAAATTTCCCTATTGTGCCCTATGCCCATGTAACTAGTAAAGGAAACTGGTAAAGGCATCTTTGTGAAAATTCCGGATTTTTTTACAGATACAATTTTTACAGTTCAAACTGCAAAACCGAACAGTAAACACGGTTTCAAATGTCAAACTGTCCCCATTCAGTTGTGAAGTTCTAACTGTATACATATTCAGTTTTGCAGTCATAGAGAAGACGTAACGGAAGTAATCGTACGTAATTCGTGGTTGCAGGACGCACAACAACAGTGATAACAGCACGGGGAAAATCGCGATTATTCTGATGGTTCCCACCGACGGTAGCACGGCTCGCGCGGGGGGAGAGCGTGTGGGGGCTGCATTTAAAGTGCATGCGTTGTCTGGAAGGAGAAAGCGTTACACTTACACCCCACCTCCCCCGCCGCCCTTGTGTCTCGCGGGGTGGCGTGCACTCACGCAACTCGGGGGTGATGGGGG
>NW_026267228.1:657621-658116 GCF_000697945.3 Frankliniella occidentalis
TAATCATTTGTTTATGAATGAGATGTTTTTGGAGGATGGAGACACAAAGTAGGACAAGGGAGTGAAGTGGGGATTGATCACTCTGCTACTTGAGAGATATGTTGTTTTTTCTGTACATTTCCAATCAAATCATCATCCCCGTGTTCTAAAGAAGGTCTTCCTTCGGCGAAAATATGTTATTTCTGTATTTTATCAATCTTAAAATGTGAAAATGGTCTATATCTTTTTGTTGACATTGTTTCTTGTTTCATAAATCATGAGAATTTTTGTGAATTTTAATGTGTTCCTTTATCTTATTCTGTTGTAAAATGTTGACAAGTGATATGTATAAATTAAATTCGCAGACCACTTACTAGATTGAATGGAATGTATATGTAAATTTATAGAAATTTATTGACTACAGTGTATATTACTGATCAGAATTTAATGGAAATGTTATTCACCACAGATGTCCTCAAGGGAATGAATAAATTTTTCACTGCCCAGTATGCTTGT
>NW_026267228.1:658166-660146 GCF_000697945.3 Frankliniella occidentalis
GAGACGGGGTGGGAGGGGTGGAGCGCGCTGGACAATGGCGTGGCAGAGCCCATAAAGGACGTCTCCTCTCCTCCTCTCCCGAGATTTACGCCCAATATACTCTATCAATAATTAGTGGCGTAATAAAGACGCACGCGCTCGGACGGGCGCAGCGCATCCGCACCCTCTCTCCAACTCGCAGCTCTCTCTCTCTCTCTCTCTCTCTCTCTCTCTCTCTCTCTCTCGTCCTCGTCCTGACTCCAGCACCCACGCTCTTTCCTGCACCCTCTCCTCCTTCCTGCAGCACGACCACCAACCACCACGACCACCACAACCACCGCGACCACCACAACCACCACGACCACCACAACCACCACGACCACCACCACCACCACAACCACAAAGGCATCCATCACAACCACCAGCACAACCGACCACCCCTGACATGGGAAGAACGATAAGTGTGCCATAAAAATTTACCGGGCCTTTCCTCACATGTACTGATTGACGTTTTCCCCAATTTATAATCGAAATATTAACGTTCACTGTCCTTGCTCTCCCATGACTTCGCCCCATCTCCTTCTCCCGCACGCACGCACATCGTATAGTAGCACGTCTCTTCATTCAGCACACACCAACACGGGAGGGCGCGGTGTGACGGCATGCCCTAGCACTACCCTCCGCGTGTCGCCCTAAAAGACCCACCCCGCCGC
Organism: Frankliniella occidentalis; assembly: GCF_000697945.3. Taxonomy (NCBI): domain Eukaryota; kingdom Metazoa; phylum Arthropoda; class Insecta; order Thysanoptera; family Thripidae; genus Frankliniella; species Frankliniella occidentalis. Next base: position 658,859 of record NW_026267228.1, read on the forward strand.
GCCACGCTCCGCCACGCCCCGCCACGCCCCGCCACGCCCCGCCACGCCCCGGCCTCGTGCGGCCTGGTAGCTCCCGATTGACAGGGTGGATTCGCTCCATCGCCTCTCGGTGAGCAAACAAGACCGCCCGGGAGGAAGGAGGAAGGCAGGCCGGTCCTCGGTCCTGCTGGGGGTCCTGCGCCCGGGCCCGGCCCGGCAAGGGGGACCTTCGTTCTCACGCAGTTGAAAAAAAAAAGAGTTTCTTTTAGGTGGATGAATAAATGTCAGTTTTAGAGATCTTCGCTATGTTTTCTACATAAAGAAAAATGTAACTAAAAAAATCATGAACACTATACTAGCAAAGTATTTTCACATGTTGAATTTGTTAAAAAAAAGTTAACAATTCTTGTTAACGGCGAAACGAACACATTGTTAGGGAAATTTAGTTCTAAGGTGTTAAAGACAAAGCACTCTTTAATTTCTTGTTCAGTTTTTTCTGCGTGGTGTCCGTTTAAAAAATGAAAATAAAAATGTTTTATAGGCAATGATGCATAAATCTCATGAAATTTGCGGCCAGAGTATGTGGCCCTCCTCGCCCAAAGGACTCCCTTTCTCACTCCCACTCTCTCCGTCTCTTCCCTTCCCCCTCTCTCTGCTCCCTTTCTCTCACTCGCACAACCTCGGCAAAAGACAAACGTCCCCGCGCTTTGGAAAAGCAAACTGACGGATGGCCGTCTGTTCGGCCGGAGGCCGTGAGCGTCGCTCGACCACGCCCCGCCCCGCCCCGCCACGCCACCGTGCTGGGTAAACTGTTTACTCCAGGCGGCCACCACCTCATAAACATGCTGTTTCTCGCTCGCGTTTTATTGCACGGTGGGGAGCAAGGGCAGGGCGGGGCGCGGCGGGGCGCGGCGTGGTGTGGCGGGGCGTGGTGGGGCGCGGCGGGCGGGGTGTGGCGGGCCCGCGAGGCACATGAGGTCAATAGTAGGCGCGCTGCGGGGTTTAGAATCCCATTAGTCTGCAGTTTAGAAGGGAGCGGGAGAAGGAGCCCCGGCTTTGAGGGGCGTGGCGGGGCGTGGCGGGGCGTGGCGGGGCGTGGCGCTGTCCTCTTGGTGATGACACTCGGGGGATAAACAACCCCCGGTGCGGTTTACATCGTCCCCTTTTATCTCCCCGCCCAGGCGACCTTCCGTTGTACCGAAACCAGACATCGCCCGCGGCGACCCCGGGGCGGGGCGTGGCGGGGCGTGGCGGGGCGTGGCGGGGCGTGGCGCTCGCACCCCAGTGGCGCCGCTGATTGTGGCACCCG
>NW_026267228.1:660196-663441 GCF_000697945.3 Frankliniella occidentalis
CGCCCCCCGGGCATTCCGAGGGCAATTAGCCTCGGCGGCCCCGTGATGAACAGATTGGCCGGCCTGCCTCCTGCTTGGCCCTCTTGTTGTTGATCTGACGAACAGGCAGTGAATCTGAGCGCTTGACGGTTTGTTCGTGTGGTGGGAATAATTTATTGAACTGCAGACCATGTTAAGTCACCAGCCAAGCCACGCAAACATGAGTCCGCACATCCAGAACGCAAAAGTGATAATTCTGAAAATTGACTGGGATTTCGTGCATTTTCAAGAACAATTTTATCAACACGGAAGCATTTAAGATTTCACATTTTACAGTGTGAAGGGAGGGGGATTCCATAGATCCATAAGTCACGGTGATCAGTACAAAGGATATGGTCGATAGGGTCTTATCATGCTGCAGCAGCTGCACAGGGAAAGTGATATCACTGTTGGCGGGACGATTCAAACTGTAAACTTGTGGCAACCCACCAAATTATGAGGGGAAGGCCCTGATGGACCTGATGGTGTCCTTGCGCACACTCCATGAAAGACAACCGAGCTATATCGTGACCTTTTATCCTGCTCCCCTGAGGCCGCTGTAAGGCAGAGTTAAGTGACCGAAACGAACCCTCCCTCCCTCCGCTTCCCCTCTGCCCGGTATTCCGCGACGGTCATCCTCTTTTCTGCTGCGATTTATCGAATCTGACCGCAAACGGCGCAGGGGCCGACTTGGTCGGGGCTCAGCCCGGCCCCTCCCCGAGGCCGTGCACTTTCATTTCATTTTCCTCGCATTCGGGGCAGAAATCAAAAGCAATGCGCTGCCCGCTCTGTTCGGGGTCACGTGCCGCCCCCGGGCCGCCCCCAGCCGCCCCCGGGCCCAGAGCAGCGAGGGTGGGGCGGAGCGGCGTCCCCGGCCAGTTACTGACAACGGGGCAGTGTTGAAGGAACAAGGCGGACGGCGCGTGTGCCCTCACACTCCTCCATAGGAAAGAAATGTACCCTGCCTGGACTCTTCGATGTAACAAGTTCATCCTATATTAATACTAATGAGGTGATGAAGCAAACGTGTGAAATAAAAATAAAAGAAATAAAAACAAACATCCAAAAACGCCCCGCATATTCCTTTCCGCGAAATAAACTAATTTAACAATTAAAACGAAAAATGAGTCACGCTGCGTGCGGAATAATGCGAAAATTTTGTTTGACAGTAATAAAACTGTGCTCGAGTACGTCGTCGTCGCGCAAGCGCGGTCACGCTTCCCCTCTCACTCTTAAGTGCGCCTCCCCTCCCTTTCCCTCTCCCTCCCTCCTCTTCGCCTTTTAATTCCTCTCGCATTTTGTCTTAATTTTCCCACTCGGTCGCAGGGGAGGGTCCCCATTGTGGCCGCGTTCTGTTACTTACAAAGGATGAATATTGATTGCGGGAGTGTAAGCGAGTGCGAGCGAGGGAGAGAGCGCCCAAAAGTGAGCGGGAGCCAAGACATTTAGCCGGCAACAAAATATCTCGCAGGTTTTCCTAATACAGTCACGTTCTGAAAATTTTTAACTCAAGGGGGCAGTTGAATGGTATGAAGCGGAAGAAGGGGATAAGTCCATGGTTTTAACGCCAGACTTATCCCGTTCTTCCGCTTCACCATTAGACATTCTGATGTACAATCTGATAATGTGTTTGGGTGGAACGTCTAAACGCTCCAGTAGCCAGCACGTCAGAACGTCTTATGGTGGCGACTGAGCGAACAGACTGAGCAACATTTCACAGTTGGAACAGTCAAATTTTTTTCGTCGTTGGCGACCGAACATTGTTTTTTTCAGAGTGGAGGTCACGCGAGAGCGTTATTCTCGGCGCGCCTCGCCCTTCGCGATCACCTGCAGTCATTAACCCACATGTGCGTGTCAGCAGGGCCTCGGCGCTCGCGAAGGACCCGCACTGATCTATCTCGTGACGCGGTTATTTTCAGCATTTAAAAGCAGGTTACGTATACAAGAAATGTTAGAAAAGCACTAAAAATGATTTTTAACCTTAAATAAAATAGATAGTTTTCCACATGATTATCATTGTTGAGGGACAAGTCAGGTACCGTATTACCAGTAAGATTCAGGTTCGGTGAGTTACGGTAACTTACAGTAATATTTCATAGGGGACGTTGTTGTTGCGATACAGCTTACAATAAGGGGGTACCCCTAAAAGCCGAACTGCGGCATTATATCTGGTTGACCGCTTCTCGATGACATATCCTTCCTCGCTGTTATTTGGGGACGTTTCTGTTGTTTCTCTCCCACTTTTTTTTTTGTCCTATACTTTTATTCCGCTAGTTTTCTTCACATGGACAGGCGAAGGGAGCAGCACCCATCAGTCGCGGGCAAAATCAATTTGCCATCAAACTAAAGGTCCAAATACAGCGGGCTTGTAATTGCGCTGCATGGGGCCGGCGGCCGGGCGAGGCGGGGCGTGGCGGGGCGCCGACAAACAGATCGACAGATGTCCCCGCCGGGAAGACGCGCGGACACGTGCGTACTCTCTCTCTCTCCCTCCCCCCCCCTCCCTCTCTCTCTCTCTCTCTCTCTCTCTCTCCTCCGGGGCGGGGGGGGGGGGGGGGGGGGGGGGGGAGGGGGCGTCCAGGTCAGAGCCCAGCCCAGTGCCCGGCCGCGCATGAAGCACGGACCGAAACCGTCGTGACGTCATAGCGACGCTCTGCACGGCGGGTGGGATCGTTTTGTCTCGGGGAAAAATTACGGTGTCGCCGCTGGGATGAAAAATCGGAGGGAAAGAACTTCGGCGGCAGTTATTGAAATTGGTGCTTTTTAAAAGAGGAGGGTAGACATTTAAAACACAAATGTGAAAAGGTTTGTGAATACATATCAAAATAATTATTCCGGCAGATATTTTATTGTGCTGGCAGTAAAAGAGAATCGAGGTAGACGACCTGCACTTGTGCTTACCTGAACTAGCTAGCCGACTACTTGTGGGGCCGAACATCTGATAGGGATCTGCGAAAAAGAGAAAGGAGCGATTAAAATGATGAAACGACAGAGACAGTGTAGTGTATACACGACGCATCTTGGCCGCTGCAGCTGTATGCTGGAAACTTAAATGCAGCCATAAAACTACTCTCTGCAGAGAGCGCTCCCGGTCCGCCCCATAGTGGCCTCTGTGTGTGTGTGTGTGTGTGTGTGTGAATTTGTGTGGCCAGAGCTAGGGCTGCTATGCGGCCGTGAAGGCAACATACCACAATGACGGGGCGTGGCGGGGCGTGGCGGGGCAGGGT
>NW_026267228.1:663491-664935 GCF_000697945.3 Frankliniella occidentalis
CTCTCTCTCTCTCTCTCTCTCTCTCTCTCTCTCTCTCTCTCTTTGTGGTGGTGCGCAAGAAAACGGGTGATTTGTGTAAAAAGGAAACTACACACGCTCTGTTATTTTTAAGACGAGTGCAGCTGGTTCTTAACCCCACGTTTGGGTTTCTTAATGGAAATATCGGGTAATGCGTAACTAAATTTTCACCACCGAAATTTTTAAAAACAAGTGCATCTTCTTCATAAAATCAGTTGGAGTTTGCAACCCCTCCCGCTGCTGCCTCCTACCCCTGCGCTCTCACTCACTCTCTCTCGCACACACACACAGAGGACCTTAACCTAAGCAACCCGTTTGTTTCTCCCGCACTTGGCTCTCTTTTGTGGCCGGGAGGGGCGGGGCGGGGCGGGCACTGGAGGCAGTGTATCATTGTGTATCGCTCTTTGTGGGGCTATGATGGGGTCGTTGAGCACCGCGCCGCGGCCCTGGACCACACCGCCCCGCCCCGCCCCGCCTCGCCACACCCCGCCGCGCCTCGTCAGTGTGGTATGGCAGAGCACTCGAGCGCGGCCAGGCATGGGAGCACCGCACTGTATCTCAGGCAGTGTGTCACGTTACTCGACAATCCGCAAACGCAATATCCCCCCAGCGTGAGCATGGGGAGAAGGGCGCGAAGGCTTTCTTCATCTTCCTCCTCTTTTTCTTCACTTTGAGCAACGTTCGTAAGGGTCACGAGGAAATCGTCCATGGCGACGAATAGCATATAGTGACAAACTCATATTATGAAATTAACCGGTTCAAACAACAGAGTTACGAATTCAAATTGTCAAATTCTTATGTCACAACAACTATGAATCAACTTGCTTTTCTCCAACGATCAAACCGTGTTGACTACTGACTACTCCGTTTGAGAACTACAAGTGCCTTTGTAAAATTACACCCACGATAGTCAATGCACAATTTATTCACTATGCAAATTTCAGTAATAAAAAAAATAGTATATTCACAAAGAAATTTCCCTCCTCCTCCACCTCCTCCTCCTTTTCCTTCTCATCCTCAGTTCTAATATCATATCCATTATCAAGAGGACCTCGCCTTTCCCTTTCTAATCGCCACCCTCTCCTTTACATCTCTTCCTTCCCTCATCTCTCTCCTTTCTCTCCTTTCTCTCCTTCCTTCCTTCCTTCCTTCCTTCCTTCCTTCCTTCCTTCCTTCCTTCCTTCCTTCCTTCCTCTCGTCCCCCCTCCGCCCCCTCCCCTCAGGGCGTTGCCGCTGCAGACTGCCCGCACGCACGCGACCCCCCCGCCGACCCGACCGGTGTGGGTGCGGTGCGAAGCAGTGTGGTCACACCGTGCGGCGAGCCTCGCGGGGGGGAGGGAGGTGGAAGGGGTGTGCCGTCTGGCCGCGCTCCACGTGACCACCGTGACCACGCGCCGGCCCGGGCCATCACGCCAGGGCGGTGGGG
>NW_026267228.1:664985-667245 GCF_000697945.3 Frankliniella occidentalis
CAGCTTGAGCCAGCCGCGGCGGGGTGGTGAGGGCTAGGTGAAGAAAGGTGTGCACAACAAACCCCCAGCGGTCAACAGCACCACCAACCGCCCCGCTCCAGCCACCTCCAGGCTCGACTCCAGGGCCCCCAGCCGGCATGCACGGTAAAAACGACGTCTTTGGTATTTTAAGCAGCCAAGTATCTGTTATGGAAGAAATACACATGGGAACATCTCGGGTTTTCCAAAACTGCCTGAAAACCAAGACGGCGTTTTCGTCGTGAGAGGCAGAGCGATCAAAACGGGAATTTAGGTTTTATTTGTCGTAAGTGGGACAAAAAATAATTTTTATTTTAGCTAAAGTACGACATTTTTGTTTTTTCAATCTCAGATAGTGTCCATTTGGAGGTAGTTCTTTAAAAAATCAACAATAGAATAAGCTAAGCAGGACAGTTCCAAGAGTGAGACACGTATCAAGCAAGAGGTTCTATACTTTTGTTTTTAGAGTTTGTTTGAGCCGTCACACACATACAAACTTCTTTTTGAATGAGGGGAACATAGAACGTACCCCTTCTTCTATCTTAACAGTGCGGCAAGAAGAAGAAGAAGAAGAAGAAGAAGAAGAAGAAGAAGAAGAAGAAGAAGAAAGAGTCCCATAAATCCGCGATAAAGAAGCAGTACACGGTAGGCAATTGGTAAAGGAAGGACAAAGCGAGTCGGGGGGTTTAAAAATGAGGTGGGGAGGGGTGAGGGCTGCAGGGGTAGAGTGCGGGGGTGGGGGAGGTGTGCGCTGATTGCCTCAGATAACGCGCCGCTTGACCGACCCGTCGCGACGACGGCCAGCGTGGTACACGCCCAAAAGTTATGGCCCCTTAAAATGAAATAAAAAAAATGTCAAGTGTATGAAAAAAAAAAGAAAGATGCATTACTGAGAGATAAAAGTGGCCCGGAACACCATAACCATGAAAATTAATCACTCAAGTGAATACATTAAAACAAAAACTGTGGGCAAACCATTTCGTATACTGCTCATCGTGTCTCCTCTGCATATATTGACATTTTGTAAACAGCAGGACGTTAGATAACTTTACTGACATCTAATTCAAAGATCTCAAAGATCTTACACAAATACTTCGCATCTGTTGTCTACTTCCGTGGCATCTCCTTTGCCGCGTGGCTCCAAAATCACACACCTACGGAGCAGTGACCTCTTCGCACCGTGAGTGAGAGAGAGCGAGCTGACGCTTGAAGGTGGTTCGGCGCCGTCCAGACGAGTACCCTTTACGGTAACCTCGGGCCCTTGACTCTAAAGGGCCGAAACGGTAAGGTTCGTTCTTCAGCCGAGTGCGCGTGAGGGGGAGAGGGCCAAGGCAAAAGCCTCAGGGTGGGGAGGGGGTGTTGACCCTCAGGGGCTGACCCCGAGGGTGTCCGGTGGACGGTAAGCTGAGCCCAATGTAAACATTGCACACTGCGCTGCCTTGGATTACCGCCGCCCCGCCTTTTTGCCAATTTGGCTGCAGAGCGGCGAAGCGGGAGGCGAAAAAGGGCCAAAGCGGACTGGACAGCTCTGATTTTAGTGGCGTATTTACAAATTTACAGCTGCAGATAAGGGAGTCATTGCTTCGCTCAATTTTGGTTTCGTTGCCGCATTCTATCCCAGCACTGAAACTGGTAATATAAATTTAGTTTCTCGGAATAAATGCTCACCTGGTTGCCTAAGGTGACTGTGGGGGTCGAGGGATGACTTGGACATCGTTGAAAGGGCGTTCGACGTGTATCCTGCAAGCAGAGAAGGGCGCCCGTTAAAACATAGGATATCAAAACATTCGCAAAACTGCATGCTGCTGCAGGACAACGGATAGTGATGATGGGGTATTGTTGATAAAGTACCATGAGGGGGAATAGACAAAAGGGACAGTAAATATGGACCGATGACAAGCGTATAAAATAAATGTCAAAAAGGAGTATGCTAATAATTTTGTAGTAGCTGTAGTAGCATTTTTGATCGGGCAGCAAACAAGTCTGCAGGGCTCTAGTAGCGAAACTATTTTGCTGTTATATGATCACACCAAACAAGTTTTCAAAACAAGCAAAGCATTTCGCTCTCGCAGCAAACAAATGTTTTTTTATAGCAAACTTTTGCTCGCTGTTTTAGGAATAGCTCATGGCAGAACTGCTCTTTACTGCGTGGATAATACGGGATTATCCACTTGTAGAGTGGGATGCATTATCGTGGAGCTTACGCCCTCCGAGAGGGAGAGAGGAGGGAGGGAGGGAGGGA
>NW_026267228.1:667445-675640 GCF_000697945.3 Frankliniella occidentalis
AGAGAGAGAGAGAGAGAGAGAGAGAGAGAGAGAGAGAGAGAGAGAGAGAGAGAAAGAGAGAAGTGGAAATTAGTTTAGTTCTCCTATCTGGGAACGCTTTAGAAATTCTTGAATTGGTCTCCAGCCGCTGGAAAAGACGTCCAAAGTGGCTGGAGGGAGCCGTGCGACGCTGAAAAGGGGGTGGACGCGGACAAGGGGGCCGACGCGCGAGGCTGGTCGGGTGCGGTGGCGTGGCGGGGTGGGGCGGGGCGCGACGTGACGCGCGGTGCGGTGGGGTGACGGGTCGGCGCCGCGGCGCCCCGCTCCAGGAAAGCCATGTCTTGTATCGCGCAAGGCGCTCCAATGAACACGGCAAACAGAGCGGAGGAGTGACTGACTGGCACCCGAGCCCAGCCCGCGGTAAAAGCGACACCAAAACAGCTTGGAGAAATCCTAGCTTATTACTCATGCCGTTTTTTGAGTCATTTTTGTTACACCGGAAAAACGAAGCCCTCAACTCGCCTAAACTAATGCCCAATAAATAAGTTTGTGAAATAGTGCCTCTAGAAGCAAGCTACGGTCTTTCAAGTGCTACAGTCTTTCAAACGTGCTTTTTTACAGATAGAGGCTTTAGTGGGGTAGCACCCCTAAAAATTTACGATTTATAATTAATATTAACGGAATATGTAAATTTATGACACCCCAAACTTCATCGTCGATAAAGTCCAAGGTCCAAGTCAAGACAGAATGCTTATAATTTTACAATATGGATTTGTAATTTTACGACACGCTTTAAGCATTTTTTTCCTGTAAAACCTACAACTATTTTTCACAGTGAAGAGTGTTAATTTCTAAGAATATTCGGGGCACCTTTGCTGCACATTTTGGGACAAAATGTAAGGAGGGAATGGTAAGGAGGGGAGTGAGGGACAACCGGTGGACCGGTTGGTGTTGTCGCTGAATACCCTTTCCCTTGGCCTCTTTTCCCCTCTCGGCGCCCAAAGAGGGACGCGGAGACACTTATCGGCCGAGTGGGCCAAAGGAGAACAAAATGACGAGCCGGGCGAACGGCGCTTCCGGACCGGGGACGGGGGGTGGAAAGGGGGGGGGGGACTTCCTCATTGGCGACCCCGTGGCCTGCTGCCCCCTGGCCAGTCACCTCAAAATCAGATCCCCTCTCCCCTCTCTCTCTCTCTCTCTCTCTTTGGATAGTCCCGACCACACCGACCACTGTCGTCGCCTGAAAATTTTTTCCAGATAAGAACTCTCGCGCAAAACAAACGTCCATTATTATACTGACTGAGAAGAACAAAACGACAAAACCTTGCGAATGAGCCTCGCTCTTCGGCCGCCCCGTGCCACCGCGAGACAAAGGACCCGGGCCGTGACCCCGTTACAGCAGGGGCGCGCAGCCTCACTGTCACCAGTCCTTGTTATGATATCGTCACATCAGGCAGACCTTTGATTCTTTAATTTAATTTACAAAATTAAACTCCATGACCTTGTGTTTTTTCGTTTTCTTTAAATTTTTCGGTTTTGCTGAAAGGAACGCATTCTTTTGGGGGTCATAGCGGACGTGTGGCGCTGCTGCTGCTGCTGCTGCTATGGCTCCATACATGGGGGGCTGTAGAGCTGGGACCATCGAGCACAGGGGCTGGGGGGTGGCGTGTGGGTGGCGCGGGGGTGGGTCGAGCGGGGGTTGCGGGGGCCCTCGGGGGCTTTTGCTTCACGCCCGGCCGCCCCGCTTCAAGAGAGCAAAGCTAGCAGTGTGCTGCCACCGCCGCCACCGCTTCACCCCCCCCCCCTCTCTCTCCGACCACCCCCTCTCTTCAACCCTCTGCTGCTCCGCCGCGCCGCGCCGTCCTGGCCCGCGGCGCCGGCTCTCTTTAAACCAGCCGCCCCTCCCCGCCCCGCCACGACGCCACCTCTCTCTGCTCCTGACAGCAGAAGCGACACTCCGGGCGCTAATTCAAACACCATCCAGCGTGTGTGTGTGCGTGAGAGAGTAAGAGAGAGAGAGAGAGAGAGAGAGAGAGAGAGAGAGAGAGAGAGAGAGCCGCGCCCCGGGGTGAAGCAGAAGCGGTGGAGCGCGGCGGGCCCAGATCCAGCCGCAATACCGGCGGGGGGCCGGCCGGGCCGGGGCGGCAAGCATCAAATAACATCGTGTTTGCTTTTCGCTAAAACAAAACAGAATAACGGTCGAAATCAAACAAACGCCCCCAGTGGGATTGCGTGCTACCGCGCGATGCTAAACGCATACGATGGTATACCACGACGCAAAGGTTTGCTGTGGTTATCCCCGGGGAGCTACTGGCCCGACTGATTAGGCTTCATCCTCTCCTTGCCCTCCAAAACACGTTTTAAAAACGTAAAAATAATGACGTTGAACTACTGTTTACTTTTAGTAAGAAGGTAGAACGTAGAAACGTCCCGAGCTCGGGATCCTAGGATCCCCCAGTCTAGTTCATAACATCTACCGTAGAGGATATATCTATTTTCATTCTTGTATTTTCTGTTTACCACCCTATGTTTTTCAATATTGTGTTTATCTCTGTTGTAGCAACAGCAATCGCGTACATAATGTGTCAGTGTCACCTTCATGGGAATATATTCCCTACTATAGTAGAGACAGTGTAAAATAGGGATACATCCATTATTGTGAAAATTATCGCCGTTCTTTGAAAGGATACAGTTTAACTGTACTTTTAGGACCACTTGCCCTACAATTTACAATAAAATTTTCAAATTCTGAATTTTAAATAAAATTTACGATTTTCAACAGTGATTATTTGAAGAATTTTCACAGTGTGGATCCATATGCCCCTTCCTTTTTCACACTCCGCCTCGTCTCCACCCGACGCGATTTTTTTTTCCATTTCAAAACAGTTTGATCGCCGATGTTGTCCTTCACACTTGTTTACCCCGTCAGAAAGGCCAGGCCCGCGCAGGAAGGGGCGGCTCCCTCCGGGTGGCTTAAGGGTTGGCAGTGTGTTTGCTATGGGAATGCGAGTGGCTTCACGAACTGTTGCTGCGGGTGACAGCGCTGGGCGGACGGCTGGACTTTGTGCGCGAGATAGATAGATAGATAGATAGATAGATAGATAGATAGATAGATAGATAGATAGATAGGAGAACTTCTTTATTCCGAGCGAGATTCCGAGGGTAACGCGCGTGATGATTATAGGAAAGAGAAGCTTCTAACGAAGACGAAGCAGCAATTACGAGAGAGAGAGAGAGAGAGAGAGAGAGAGAGAGAGAGAGAGAGAGAATAAGGGGAAGGATATAGGGGACGATCCGAAGCACCAATCAGTGGTTCAGTGAACCGTGGCGTATGACGAATAATGGATACATGCGGCCGGAACGCGTAACGAGGGATTGTTCGAGCCGAGAGGAGAGAGATGCCTCCGTCCTCTGCGTCTCTCTCTCTCTCTCTCTCTCTCTCTCTCTCTCTCTCTCTCTCTCTCTCTCTCTCTCCCTCTCTCTCTCCCGCCTCTCACCCCACTGGGGGCGGAAGGCTGTTGGGGCGTCGCCTTACAGAGGGGCGGCCAATGGGACGCTCAACCCCGACGCTGAGTGGGCCCCACCCCACGCCACGCTCCGCCACGCCCGACGCCCCCCCGACGCCTGCCGACGCCGCCGTCGCGGTAGATCGATGCGATGCGTCCCTGCCAACTGAGCTACTGCGGGGCGGGGTGGAGTGGGGCTGGGCAAGAGGTGTAGAGCACCAAGTCATACCTTTCTACCCCCAGCACAGAGACATCACATGTGAACATCCCTCTATTTTGCATTTGAGAAAGAACCTTCCTATAAGGCTGCTCCGTTGACGGTTCAAATATTTGAAGAATACACCCACAGAAATTATTAGAAATAGCAATGGCAACCATCATATGGTCGGCTCAGGGAGCACCATAAAATATGGTTGAGACAAAAGTGACAACGTGATGAAAACCATATTTTTGGTTTTCACAACCACGGTAAGGTTGCATCAACCATATTTTATTGTGCTCCCTTAGCCAACCATATGATGGTTGCCATTGCTAATCATTTCTCTGGGTGTACCGACGTGATTAAAATGCCTCTATTGAAAAAAAAATGCGTACGTGTCACCAAACTAAAAGTTTTCGTTCGTTCCGATCTAAAAATGTTAGAGTAGGACAGAAAAATGGAATAAAAATTCCGCTCAACTCAACATCTCATCATATCTCTGTGTCTCGACCCTGACACCCCGCCCCACCCCTTTCCCGCCCCACCCCGCTATCGGCGTTCACATCGGTGTGCACACGTGTACTACATTCTTGTGCAGCCGTTCGGCACCCGCCCCGCCCCGCCACGCTCCCAGTCAGAGATAGGAGTCGAGTCGGGACCCTCCAGCTCCGCTCCAGCGGCAGTGAGGCCAGCCCAGTGGAGTGCATTCTGTCTCGGCGTGTCACTCTATCTATGCCCATCTCTCTGTGTTGCGGGACCCTCGGTGGCGAGAGAGTTGAGCGGATCATATTGTCGCGCTCATAATCAGGATCAGGACCCTTTACGATGTGTGCGGTTTTGCGAGTGGCGTGGAAAAGCCGTTTAATTATTCCTGCCCAGTCAGGTGCGTCGAAGAGATCATACGGTTGCAACAGTACGGAACATTTTGGTGCACATTCTAGCAGCAGGGGGAGAACCCTGCTGTCGGATTTTCAGAGTACCAAAGTCCGTCATACAACTCTTAGCTTAGTTCACGGAAACCGACCCACCGACCCGAAGAGGAATTTTGGTGGAAGGAACGTGGATTCCACGTGGATTAGAGATGTGCGAATCAGGTTTTTTCCCCTCGAATCGAATCATTGAAAAAATTCACAGAATCGAATCGAATCCGCAACTTTTCTCTCGCATCGAATCGAATCGAATTTTCAACTCAGTTTTTCGAATCAAATTCGAATTTTATCTGAAAATTCCAAGTAATTCTCACGTTGTTAGAAAATCTAAATAGGAAGTGTGTGGCTCAAAAACTGCAATGCAACAAAAATATAAGTGACAGCAATACATATTTCTTTCATAATTTTCTAAAATCACAAGGAAATGGTTAGAGAGTTTGGTTATAGTTATATGTAACGAGCGCGCCATTCAAACAGGAAGTCGATAAAAGGGGCGACAGATTCGAAGGCGAACACCATCGATTCGAAATTTTCGAATAGTTCGGATTTTCAGCAAATTTCCCGTGAGCAAATCGAATCGAATCAGAGCTGATTCGATTCGATTCCGAACCTTTCGCACATCTCTACGTGGATTGGTGACGTGGATTCAACGTCCAATTGCCACGTGATATCCGCGTGGATTTGACTCTTTTTTTCGAAAGAGAGTATAGGGCTGCACCAGGCTGCTCCCGGTCTAGCACGAGCTCGGCGGAGCAGAAGTACTCCGTAGTACCCCCCACTCACCCCACCCCGGCGCACACTTCGTGGAACAGCCCCCTGGTGCACCCCTCCTGCCCCCCTCCCCCTTCCCCCCGCAACGTATGCGGGCAATCTGGATGCCCACTCACCAAGAACACCCCGTCCCTTTCTCTGACCCTGGCCGGACCCGCGGCCCATGCCCGCCGCCCATATTCATGAGTCTTTGCTTTCGTCTCGGTTCATAACCACGGCCAGGGGCGGTTGGAATGGAATAATTAGCAGTGAGTATACCGCGCTGAGACATGCTGAAAAGCAAATTATTATTATTGTCATCATTTGGTGGTGTTGCTGTTATTGTAATTATTGCTATCGGGAAAACCAAGGTGAAGTTGCGCTGTCTGCACAATATATTTGTGATGAAGACCTGACATGAAAAGTCCATAACTTTAGTCAGCACAGTCTTTGTTACACAAACGACGTGAAAATAATATGGCTCTCATCGTCGTAGCTCCGAACTGACAATCTTTCGGTGGGGCGCAACTTGAGTTTCTAGAGCACTAAAGAAAAATTGACTTCTTTACACGTCAAATAACAAAACAATAAAAAAATGGCTTAACAATGACAAAGTCTGTCACTCATACGATGCATACTGTTTCTGTTGATCCATTTTCACTGAACGCTGTACTAACGCGTGTCTACCACAAAAAGATGACGCCACTTATATTTCAGTTTTGGTGAAATATTGTCTGAATCAGGACTTAAATTTTACTTGATAGCTCCATAGAAGACCCCGTAACGCGTCTGATCAAACGATCATGCTAGGGTTTCTCATAATAGTTTCTTAATACGTTCCTGAAAAGTTAACGACACCTCTTGTTATTCTTTCCCTTTTACTACTTACTCTTCCTATTATTTAAGCTTGGAACACTGTCACATAAGTGCACGTTTGATTGGAAAGTTTCTGATGATGGAGCCATCAATTGGAATAATTTAAGTCCTGGCATAAGTATAATATTGGATAATAACTCATTCATCTCCTTGTGATAGGTGCGCGTCATTTCATCGTTTTCAAGTGTTTCTAAGTTTCTAGCAGTTCATTAAGATTTAGTATCTGGAACTACAGGGAGGAACAGCACCAATCACCTATTTCAGATGCTGAATTTCTGTGACAGCCTGGATTTGCAAATGTGGCCTGCATTTTTTCTATAATGGACGATGGACACACTTTTAACCATTATAAAGTTTGAAGTCTCCATAAGGTACCCAACAGATGCCAATCAGAACTTAATTTTTTGTAAGAAATATTTGTCAGGACACCAAAACGCCTTCCTAAAGAGTGAAAATACTAAATTTATTTAGCGTAGCGTACCCCCTGTTCTTCAATTCTACAAAGGTGGACTATAGCTATTCTCGCAAACGCCAAAAGGGGGAAAAAGGGAAAAATTGACACAAAAATTAAAACATTAAGGGTATAAATTTGAAAAATGTGAAGCAATAATAATGGAAGTGTGCAACGCCCTTGAAGCGTTCGGGAGCAACACCTCTGGTCCGTCCCGCCTGACCCCTCGCTACAATTCATTTAGCAATTCTAATGAGAGGCGGGGGAGTGGCGCAGGGGTGCGGGTGAGAAGGGGCGGAGAAGGGGAGAGAAGGGGAGGGGGAAGTTCTCGGGGGAGGTCTATCCGCTGTGATTGTTTATTAGTGCGATAATTAGTTGACTCAGTCGTACTAGCTTTAGATATTGACGGATTTGTCCTTTGCAAACATGTTTTGTTTTCCTCCTTTTTTTAGGGACCGTGTGTTGATATGGGGACGTGTTTACTCCTCGTTTTTTTCACCCTCCGAGTTGACGTTTACTCTTGATCCGTTGCAGTCAGGGGGTGCATCAATGTCGATCACATCTACGCACTACTATAACCAGCACAGTAATAATTAGGGTCGATGGGAATATTTCCAGCACTGTAACGACCCGACTGGCGGCGGCAGAGGGAAAGGGAAGGAGGGGGGGGGGGGATATAAAGTCACGGCGAAGGGCGCGGAGAGGAGAAACGGAGGTCGGAGGAAGTTTTGACGCGCCGACTTTAGCCAAGGATCATGATTTAAGTGGCCTGGCGTGGCGGTGCGTTTCACCTCGCCGAAGATGGGCCGCCTGATTTGCAAGTCAAAAGCCCACGGTGAAAGGGGCGAAGCGAGAGTGAGAGAGAGAGAGAGAGAAAGGGGGGGGGGGTCAGTAGCAGCGTAGAAAGTGTGGCTTACCTGGCGTCTGGCTAGCGGCATGTCCTCCCCACGATCCCTTGTAAGATGTGTCTGCAAGAAAAGAAAAAGAGCCCAGAAAATTAGTTTTGTGTCATCTTTGCTTTTTAAAAAAGATTTTGTTATTTTTTGTTTCTTTAATTCAACTTCCTCTATAGGCGAGATTTCAATCGCGTTTCTCTCCACCCCTCTGTCCCGTCAGTAACGTCGGAGAGAGTTTGGCCGTAGTGCATGTTGGGCGGTCGCTGCTCAAACACACGCCACACCTCTCAGACACTCTGCTTCTTAGGAGCTTCCCTCGCACGTTCCCACCACGCAACTTTCCCACCTAACCCCGAGTTTTGTTTTGCATAGGCTGCCAGGTACACGCCTACAACCTTCCGTGATATCAAACAACAACAACAACAACAGTTAGAGAGCAGGCTGACGTCTCAGCCGCACCCAATAACAACTTTTTCAACTTTAATAGCTGCGCTCCTCACCTCGCCTCGACAAGCTGGTATCGACCTGAACGTCAGACCCCCCCTCCCCCTAATATACATCTCTCTCTCTCTCTCTCTCTCTCTCTCTCTCTCTCTCTCTCTCTCTCTC
>NW_026267228.1:675690-679836 GCF_000697945.3 Frankliniella occidentalis
GACAAGCTGGTATCGACCTGAACGTCAGACCCCCCCTCCCCCTAATATACATCTCTCTCTCTCTCTCTCTCTCTCTCTCTCTCTCTCTCTCTCCCGCTCTCTCTCTCTCTCCCGCTCTCTCTCTCCCCCTCTCTCGATTTCTTCTGTTTGCCTCTTTTTTACGACCATTACGAGGAAAAATAAATTTCACATTGCAACCTTTATATAAAGTAAAACTCAATGAAATTTGAAAACATTTCGATTTCGAATGATTGATGTGGACAGAACTGGACAAAAACTAGTTTCTAAGTTCAGTGTTTTTAGTTCACAGGTGACTTAATGATCAAATCACTAAGCGCTGCTAGCCCAATGGCACCCCTCTGAAATCAATGTGAAATGGGAACTTAAACGCCTGCCGGAATCTGAGTAAACACTTCTTTGATAATAAAGAGATCTCCCCAAGTTCCAATCCAACCACGATCGTGCACGAGAAATGTGGTTAAATCGTCATGTTTTCTATGCGCGCTGTTTTTGAAAACGCCAGTTACTGCTACAAAAACAAGTATCCAATGAACATCACCAAATGCTTTGCAAAAACACCTCACTGGGTTGGTTGACCTTCATGCAAACTAAATATGTAACAGTGAGCTGCATAGCTGCATAGCTCACTATGAACATTCGTCATGTCTGCTAAATGCTAAGGAGACGAACACACCTGTTCCCTAAGGTTAAGTGTGCTACAACATGCTCTAAGGAAAAGTGTGCTACGACACGCCAAAGGGGATTTGCTCTCCACGCAAAAACATTTCCCTGAATAAGAGCAATGCCGTGTCAATGTCAAACATGCTGATGCTGAGTAACCAGCATCAAGAAGAAGAAGAAGAAGAAGAAGAAGAAGAAGAAGAAGAAGAAGAAGAAGAAGAAGAAGTGTTTGGAAACGAGAGAACGAGACCACATTTCAATACGGGGTGGTAAGGAAATTGCGCACGAAATCCCAGAAATGTCATACAAGGTTTGTCCGCAGAATGTTTTGACAGCGTGTTGAAGATGTTGCACTTGGCACACCGTTGCAGTGACGGCTCGCACTCACCAAACAGCATGGAGAAGTTGGTCGAGAAGGTGGCCGACCTGCTGAGGTAGTCGGCCGCAGCCGACGTCTTGATGTCGAGCATGGTGCCGACGCGGACGCGCGGGGACGGCGACGACGGGGAGGTCGGGGACGGCGGGGTTCGCTCCAGGATCACCCGGGCCCGCGCGCGGCGTTCACGGGCATGGCGAGAAAGGGGCTGTCGTCGGACACGAGAGCGAGGGAGACGAAAAGAGAGCGGGAGAGCGAGCGAGAGGGTGAGAGAAAGAGCGCAGACGCGCGCGCCGCGCACAGTCGAACAGCAGCAGCCCGCGCACACCCGCACACGAGCGCGTCCGGAAGTATTGACGCCAAAAAGCTTTCCTCGGGCGGGCGGCGCGCTCAGAGGCCGGGGCTCGGCTCGGCGCCAGCGCCGCCGCACCCCCCACCCCGCGACCCGTCAGGAGGGAGGCGCCTGCCCGGGGGTGGGGGGCGGCGCCTGCGATCAATGCCGCCAATCGCGGGCCGGCGCGCGGCCCCCACCACCGCCACCCGCCCGCGGGGAGGGGAGGGGTGGCCACGGGGGTGGGAAAGGAGTAGCAGGGCCCTTTGTATCGGATGGGTGACGGAGGGCCGCCGCCTGTAGTGTGTTCTTTGAGGGAGCGGGACAGATAGCGGCGAGCAAGCGAGCGAATGTGAACGAGCGAGCAAGTGTGAGCGAGCGAGTAAGAGCGTGAAAACAGGGCAGGGGGCGGCAGCATAGCAGCGCTCCGCGAGAGAAAAGGGACACAAAGAGAGGTAGAGAGAGAGATTTCAATGAAACGTCTCTCTCTTCAGCTGAGCGACACGCCGTGGAAACAAATGAAGGCGACCCCACGCATTCAAACTCTTCGCGGGGCGCAGCGAAAAGGGGGAAAGGGTGCGGGGTGTAGGATGGCGACGGGAATAATGAGGGAATTTCGGGGGGCCGCAAAGGGTTGCAACGAGCGCTCCTACACTGGTGTGGAGAGTGTGTGTGAGGGCGTCGTCAACGAGTGGGAGCCCAGGGAACCGTCTTCTCTCTCTCTCTCTCTCTCTCTCTCTCTCTCTCTCTCTCTCTCTCTCTCTCTCTCTGTCTCTGTCTCTCTCTGTCTCTCTCTCTTTATCTCTTCCATGTGTACCGGGAGAGGCAGTGGTGGCGGCGCCGCTGCTGAAGGCTTCACTAACAGGTGCGTAGTTACTGTGCGCCCTTCTGTCTGTGGGGCCCTCTCTCTCTCCTTTCTCCTCCC
Organism: Frankliniella occidentalis; assembly: GCF_000697945.3. Lineage (NCBI taxonomy): Eukaryota > Metazoa > Arthropoda > Insecta > Thysanoptera > Thripidae > Frankliniella > Frankliniella occidentalis. The sequence continues at coordinate 678,004 of NW_026267228.1, forward strand.
CCCCCCCCTCTCTCTCTCTTGCTCGCTCCCCGTGGGGTTCCGGCCCAGCCCCGGCCTGGAAGGAAAAGGGGTGGGGGCCACTGCCGGCGACCGCCACGCCACAACCGGCAACAATTTCCGACCAGAGCCGCTCTGCTCTGCGAGGGCCGGCGGCGGCGCGCCCGCAGTCGGGGCCTATCGGAGCGCCGGGATATCTCGCGCGCGCCCTTGTTCAAGGCGAGCCTATCATCCCGCGAGAGAGAGAAGGAGAGAGAGAGAGAGGAGAGAGAGGGAGAAGGGTCGTTGGAAGGGCGGGGAGGAGAGAGAGGGAGCGAGCGAGAGCGATGGAGAGAAAGAGAGCAAGGTCGAGCCAGAGCGAACAAGCAGAAAAGAGAGAGAGAGAGAGCAAAAGCAAGTGCGAGCAAGAGAGCGAGAGCGGGAACATGAGTGTGAGTGAGACACTCGAGCGCGGACACCGCAACAACGGCATACACCGCACACCGTCTCCGTCGCACAATCGCGACGTCATCGTCGTCCTCGTTGCGTGATTGAAAGAAATCCCTCTCGAGGAGACAACAAACTGGCCGATCTTAACTACATAATCCACTTGAGGGTTGGCCGCCCGCGGGGGACACGAGTGGCGCGTCGCGATCCCTCCCTCCTCTCTCTCTCTCTCTCTCCCTCGCTCCTCTCTGCGTCCCTATCTCTCTCTCCCCCTCGGGGAAGGCACTTTGATCTCCCGATCAGTCCGGCGGCGGTGGCGGGTAGGAAGGGGAGCGAGACCGCCGTCACAATGAGGACAATGATGACACCAATACGAGGAGGGTGCGTTGGTGGCGATGGTAGCGAGCAGAACGGACAGGCGTACAGGCCGACAGACGCACCGACAGTCGGACAGGTCGACAGTCAGGGCTCTGCAGCAGAACGCAGTAGCAGCAGCCCTGAGGAGGTTCGTTTGAATTTTCACGCCCCAGACCGACCATCTCGAGTAATCAGAACTGCTCGGATTCTCGAGTGATGTTGAATTATTTTTGGAAATACTTTATTTCCTTCCTTCATTTCTCTATCGTATCTTCTTCTTCTTCTTCTTCTTCTTCTTCTTCTTCTTCTTCTTCTTCTTCTTCTTCTTCTGTAGAGTAGTGCGCACTGTGACAATGAAGTGGCGCGCCGCGTGCCGCCGCGTGGCGCGGGGGGCCCAGCAGCAGCCGTGGCCGTGGCATGTGCCGGCATATGCCTCCCCGCCACGCGGCACGCGGGGTGATAGCGCGGCGTGGTGGGGCATCTCGCGGCGCCCACCCAGAGAGTCGCTACACGAAACGAACCGGAGCAGTTTTCAAGAGCGTGACGAATCTGAGATACGAGATGGTTCAAACAAATGACGATAGATTGTTAGTTCAAAATCAGGACAAACAAAACAATCAATCCGACAAACAACAGTTCTCTTTGTTCTTCTTCGAAAGGAAAACAAAAACGGAACGGATCTCGGACTGTTCACATTTCAGAAAAAAGAGAGCTTGAAATAAGAAAAGTTTGAATCCGAACAGTTGTATCCGAGCGCTTGCTCGACTCGGCACCCACGCCACCGCGTGGGAAATGCGCTAAACAAGTCCGCGCGAAAATTCATGCAGCTTTCCTGATTTATAAGCTCATCTTTCTGTTATTGTTGTCCGGATGGAGTGCCGCGCAGACGTGGCGACGGGGTGGGTAACCGAGAATGGGGAAGGGGACGAGGTACGGGGGGAGGGCTCGTCGCGGCTTGACTCTAATCAAGTGGCACCGCGGTGTCAGATTACGAGTCCCTCCTCCCCCACCATCCTCTCTGCTTTCGCACCTCGATTCTCACAACACCCCCTC
>NW_026267228.1:679886-688198 GCF_000697945.3 Frankliniella occidentalis
CCCCGGAACACGCGCACCCCCCCACACAACAACCCTCTCCTACCTCATTTCCCAACACGCTCCCAGCTCTGTTTTATTTTAGTTGTATGAGATGCCGCGCCGGTGGAAAGGCGATGCGGCGACAGGTGGTTTGTTGATCAAAATCCCGAACGGCAACTTTAGTTTGACTCCACGGAGGTATCAATCCCTCGATGCGTAAATTTTCAAAATCCTCAAAATCTGAGGTTTTTTCCTCAAACTATGGGAGTTCCTCAAAGTCTTATTTCTCCTCAAAAAATCTGGCATTGTTTTTACCGAGCACTCACACTCGACGACACGGGGATCCCACACAAAGAGGTAACCGTTGGTACGGTCGGTACGGCGCGTGCTCGGCCAATTAAAACGACCCGGAATCAATTCTTTGCAGACAAGCAGCAGCAACGGCAGGAATCTGGGCCGCGGCATCTCGCTCGCCTCTTCACCGCCCCGATGCGCTTCTTCTTCTCCCCCCGCCGCGCCACCGTGGGACCTGAGCAGGGGATGACGAGGGGGGAGGGGCGTGACCAATGGCTGCCATCAGCGCGATCCGGCACGGGCAATTGCCCCTCAAGTGTACCGCGCCCCGCCGCGCCCCGCCGCCCCAGCGCCGCGCCAAAGTGCCGCCACATACTAGCAGGAAGCTATTTATTGCCGTAAAAAAAAAATGTATGAAAAAATTTGCATTTTTCTGAGAAACTACGCTTTAGAGGAATGTTTCCTAACGCCAAAAGGGGGGGCTGCAGTCGCAGTGTGCCACGCGACACAACCTGCCGGCGCCGTATCCTCGCATCCCGATGCGTTTACAACACATGAATGACACTTCCTTCCCGAGGAAAACCTGTACAGATTAAACGAAACTTTGTCGAACTATATAACAGGACCTTTAATTCTCTGACATGACAAGCACGTCAGACAGGGCTAGCCGAGCGTGTCGCGCAGTCGCTCGAAATGCGTGCCCATCGATAATCCTATTAAGACGAAAGCAAATTCGGCGTGGTGATTGCCGATAGCAAAACGGACGCAAGGCTCTTTTTTTTTTTTTTTTTTTCAACAAGACTAGGTATGTAGGTTTGTTTTTATGCTGCCGTGTTTTTTGCCCCCTTATACACTGTTTAAGAGATATCGTTAAAGTTACTTTTTAAACTTGCGGCAATGCTCTACGCGGGCAGGAAAAGACGCGCACCGAAAGGAGAGGAGGATCCGGAGAGGCAGTAGAAAAAAAAAGCTTGAAAATAATAATAGTAGTAATAATCATGAATGCAAAAATCAGAGCCGCACGCCGTCAGTGCGTGTGGCCGGCGCGTGGGGAGGCGGCGAATCCCAAACAGCGACAGTTAGTACACAATAGAGTACATGGAGCGCCTGAGCGCTGCGGGGGTTGGGGGGTCGGGGTGAAAGGAGGGGTGGTCGTGGGCGACTGAGCAGCGTGTGAAGTCCGGGGGTGAGGGGTGAGGCGACGAGCAAGGGGGGTCACGGTGGTGCGTGCTACCCGCTCGCTCTGTCTTTTTTTCCTCCCCCTACTTTGACTCTCTCTCTCTCTCTCTCCGTCGCTATCGTGGCTCCATTGCACATACACTGGCGGCGTGCGAGAGGGACGGAGACGGAGAGTGTCGGGTAGTGTCCCTCCCACGGTACGGAGCAATGGCTTGTTGTGATTGCCGTCCTTGATTGCCTGATTGCACTTTGTTGTACCAGCTGATTTATCGAGTGGACGGACTGAAGGTGCGTGCCGCGCCCCGGTGTGTGTGTGTGTGTGTGTGTGTGTGTGTGTGTGTGTGTGTTTGTCTCTGAGTGTGTCTGTGCGCGGCTTGGGTGCCCAGGTGACACGCGCCTAGGTGTCACAGGTTAGGTGGGCGGTCGAGAAGGGTCCTCTGTTCACCGTGACTTAGAAACCATTTGTTATACCAAGTAGGCACTCGTGATCGATCGACGTTGTCTGTTGTCTCAATAAAAAAAAATGATCCTTGTGTAAAATAGTGCACCGTAGAAGTAAAGAGTGCAATTGATACGCTAAGGTAAAACTGAGGTGCCTTTTTCCCAATGGGAGCCGCTGATTTCCAACAAAACAAAAAATGAAAAAACAAAACAAAAAAGTCTCGATAAATATATTCACACCGATTTTAAACAAGACTAAAAGTCTTTGGCTATCCAAATTATTTTTCCCACGATTTATAAAATATAATTCGTGCCTCATTCTCTTTCGCGACTTGTACGAAACTAATTTGTATGTCGTCCCAATGATGATGTCCCGCTCTATAAAACGACTCCATTTACAAACGGCAGACCGCGGGGCGAAACTGGACGGCGGCGATAGAACTGCACTGCCCAGCAGCCGGACCGAGCGAGTGTGGGTGTGTTAATAGAGTGAGAACCCTTTGCCTGTCAGATATTCATTACAGCGCATGAATAAACAAGGATATACGACAATAACGGGTATGATCGCATGATCGGCGGCGGCCTTGCCTGACCCGCCCACCCACCCTCCACCCTCTACCTCCCCTCCAACCCTCCCCCCTCCCCCACACGCCACGCGACCAGCGCGCGCGGTCCTCACTTTGGACATTAACCCATAACGCGCGGCGAGTGTGGCAGAGATTGAGAGGGGTAGGAGGGGAGGGGGACGGGAGGGAGACGGGAGGGGAAGAGGAGGAGGGGAGGGTAATGGATGGGGAGGTGGAGGGGAAAGGGAAGAAGAGAGATGCCGCTACCGTCGCACGCGTTATAGCAGTGAACGCGGCGAAAACTATAACTGCAAATTAAAAACCTACACAAACAAGCATGAATTATACTTTTATTATATTTACAGTCGTGCGCGCGATTATGATCGTCGCAGAGACCTTTGCTTGTCGAATTAGAAAGGTGTACGTTCACTGTTCCTCCCACGTCTTAGTTTATAAGTCAAGTATTTTTATAAGATGTATAACAAAACATAGAACAGATTTTATTCATGTAAACTTTCTGTAAAACTATGCAAGATTTTCTTGTTTTTAATTTTTGAAAAAAAAAGGTCGAAAAATATGTAAAATGTCGAAATGTCAAAAGGTAAATGTGACGGTAAGACAAGATACGTCGATTGGCACCCTTGTGTGGTTCTGGTCGGGCTGGCGCTCGGGGTGTTACGCGCGCCACCGCCACCCGCAGGGACCGTGTAGTATCACTTCTGGGCCCAGGGGACCACACAGCGGAGACACACCGTCTGCTAGGCGTCACTCTCCCTCCCTACTTTCCCTCCCTCGTTCCGCGCGAATCCCCTTCTCCCACGCTCCTAATCCACAAGTCAGCAGAGTTTATGAATTTGTTTCTCATATCCCCGCCGAGTGGCCCCCGGTGGCCCCGCCGCGTCGGCCAACAGCCAGCTCAGCCAGTAACAATAACATCAACACGATCCCCTCCCCTAGCGCGGGCCATTGCCCCACCCCTCTCCTCTCTCCTGGCGCTGGAGCAGACGGAGTCAGCCAGTCTGCTGTGATTTATGGATTTCAGTATCAATGGCCGGCAATGAACAGCAATCAAAACATCTCATCAAAAAGTGCCTGGGAAAGTAGCCTGCTCGCCCTTCTCCTCCTCCCTCCTCTGCTGCGTCTCCCTCCGTCTCACTCACTCCCACCCCCACATACTCGCGGTGCACGGGGGTGCTTTATGACTTGTGAAAAACACGGCATCGCATGCGCACACTGGCCGCCCGGCCCACCCGGGAAGTGCGACAGAGAGAGAGAGAGAGAGAGAGAGAGAGAGAGAGAGAGAGAGAGAGAGAGAGAGAGAGAGAGAGAGAGAGAGTGTGTGTGCGAAGGAGGGGAACCTAGAGGGGAGGGTTCCACTGAAAGGTAGCACTTTCGTAGAAAAGGAGCACTATGTCGAAAGGATCAGAGGAAGTTGTGAGCGAGGAGCTGTTATCACAAGTTGTTGCTCTACTAAATAGTGTTTTTATTTAATTATTTGAATAGATAGTCGACAATCCACTGTTAGTGAAGCATCCTGCTAAAACTATTAGTTTAAGTGTCTCATAGTTTCACTTATTATTACTAATTTTCTCTGTTGAGTAAGAGGGGAACATCTGGAATTAACAACTGTGGCAACATACAAAACGACTTGGAAAACGAAATTTCCGAAAATCGCAAAGACGTATAAGTCCAACACAACCCACATGTCCCACAACAGTGAACCTCCACCGCCTCTTGCAGATCATAGACCGGAACGGCACTCTCTCTCTCTCTCGCTCGCTCGCTCTCTCTCACTTACACACAAAGGTGCACGCGATACAGTAATCGTCCCATTGTGATCTGGTCTGGTGGTCCTCGCCATTCAGCCTCTCTTGTGTCTCTGCAGTCAAGTCGTGTTTTCCCACCCGTGAGAAGCTCCACCCCCACCCCACCCCAGCCACTGGGGTGGTGGGCAGACTAGGGTGGGTTAGCGGGGAGGGGATTTATTTTAATTAAGGATCGCTCAGTTCAGGAACGCGCGGCTGGACGCCGCTTAACGCTTTACCTTTCTGTAGAAAGGTGCTTCACTGAAAAAAAACTTTACTTTTAAACTTCAAAACATTACTTTATCACATGAGTTAGGTGCTCCTGTGTAAATACTCTTTCATCACATAAATACATCGCAAAGATTTTTTTAACGAATTTTCCATACACTTTAAAAAAAACTGAGGGTCATTATAGCAAAACAAATTTGACGGGGTACTACAATTTACAAACCAAATTTGAGTGTAAAATTGCGCTTTGATAATTGTCGGTTTCAAAGTAATGGTGCAACCAAACATTTTTTATTTCTGAAGTGCAGGGTCCTCTCTCAGCCTCCACCGGTTGGCTGAGATCACGGGAGCCGATACAGATTTGACTTGATCGCTGGGCTCGTCAGCACGGCGGGGCCTAGCGTGTCGCGGGGGCGTGGCGCAGCGGAGTTGGCAGGGCAGGGGGTGGCGGGCGATACACTGATAAACCAAGTGCGCAACCGAAAAACACTTGCAAGGGTGGAACTCATAGTTGTAAGTGTGGCACAGCTTTGCTGAACACTTCGCACGCAGCGTCCGTCCCAAGGAAATTTGAACGGGATAGAGTTGCACGCTTAAAGGTGTTTACCAGTTGCACACTCGGATTATCGCTGTACACTGGTTAGGACAGTGTCAGTACTTACTGTTATGATTGCTTATTTACCAATGCACAGATTTTTTAAAACTCCCACTACTTTTGATCCCATATTTTGAAGGTGACAGTCAAACTGTCATCATAATACCAGGTTGCTGACTCACGCCGCGCACTTTCGTAGCTACTGTACCGCATGCACGGTTGCGGGCGGGTTTGCCTATCCTCGCTGCCCACGGCTACTTATTTTGGTCCGTGCGAGTAGCCAACACGCCCACACCCGTGCAAGCGGTACAGTATAACTACAAATGTGCGCGGCGTGAGTCAGCCAACTTTGGCGCCCTTAAATTTCACCCGACAAGCTTTTTCATGAACCACATCATGGTCTATATCGGAACTGTTCCCAATCGTAGTTTTCGCAGTGCCCACCCTTCCTTTACCTGAGGGGCGAAAGCACTTTCCGTGGCAGTGCAGCGGAGTTGTCCTTTTTAAACTTTTCCCGCTCCAATCCCGCGGGGGATAATCATCCCGTCCCTCAGCGCGCCGAGTGCGACGCGACCTAAAACTTGGCTCCGACGCCTCCCCCGGGGTCTGCAGCAGCAGGGCCGCAGGCTGCACCCGCCCTAACTACTTGGTGTTTGCTTTGGCGAGCTTTGCGTTCGCCTCTTTGCCCCTCCCCTCCCTTCCTCGTTCCTGGCCAGCTCGAGGTGGCCGCTTTGCTGTCGCCTCTCTCTCTCTCTCTCTCTCTCTCTCTCTCCCTCTCACCTGGGCCGCGCTGCGCGGCCTCTGCTGGAGTGGATGGAGCACGCCCTGGGGCCTGCGAGGTGGTGGGAACCAATTGCACGGAGGCGTGGCTATGGCAGGGAGTGGCGGGGCGTGGCGGGTTTCAGCGCCCCCGAAATGAACTCTTGGCTCAACACGCTGCTGCTCCGCTCTGCTCCGCTCGCCTCGCTGTCTTCAGCGCCCCTCGACCCGCGCCGTATAATTTCATATTAATAACGGCACTGGCTGCTGCCGCTGCCGCTGCTGGAGCCGCTGCTGCTGTGGTGCCGGCCCGGGCGGGATCCTGGCTGGAGCTGCCACAGGAAATGAGAACAGGGAAGGCCCGCCTTGCTCCGGCTGCTCAGCCACCCGCCTCGCTCAACTCTCTCTCTCTCCCTCTCTCTCCCTCCCTCTACCTACCACCAACCCCTCTCCCTCCCTATACCGCTTTCTGCTTGCTCTTTTGCTGCGATCACACCAGACTCGACCAGGCAGTCAACCCTCGACCACAAGTAGAGAGAGGGGGATGGAGAGATAGAGAGTGCGAGAGGGAGAGCAAGTATATAGAGATTATGGGATCCCTGGTGTAGCTCGGTTCTTCTGTGCGGGGCGGGCATCCGCTCGCCTCCGCCCCCTCTCCCTTCCTTTGAAAATGCTCATTCGCTCATTGCACCTCTTCTCTCTCTCTCTCTCTCTCTCTCTCTCTCTCTCCCGCCCGTCTCGTGGAGTGCGCGCCGTTTACCGACCGGCCCCCGGACCGGCCGGCTGTGGCCCGCGGGTCGCCCTCGGCCCCTGGGAGGCGGGCCGCTCGGCCGCTGCCGTGTCCGGCGGGCCTGCCTACCCGCTCGTTGGCAGGCGCCGTGCGAGTCTGGTCAGGACCGCACGGCCCCGTAAAGCGATCAGAGGCTCAACACGGTTCTTGCGGCTCAGCAGTTTCGGCGCCTATGATTTAACGTGGGAGCGTGACCACATAGTGGGCACGGCGCAAGGAAGACTGAATAAACACTACAATATGCACCGGAAATCCATAAGGGTGTGAATGTGAATGTCGCACACTCGTAGGAGTATGAACGACATTCGAAGAATAAGTGTGTGGATTTTAAAGGAAAAGTCATGCCCTCACTAAATTCTTCTAGCGTACGAATGGCCTTGACTCTTCGACAGTTAGTGAAATTCACATTATAGTTACGTTTGCAATGTGTATTTTTTGTTTAAATTGTAAACGGTTAACGTTGTTCGAAATGCATCCCCACGCGAAAGTATTTGTGTAAGCAATTGTTACAAAAACATAATGTGATGGCAAAACAAAAGTCTTACTTCTGTAATCATTAAATTTTTCCTGCTGTCCGTTGTACGACAGCAGCGCGGCGCGTGTTCTAATTCTCGCTTCCGGCGCGAGATGAGATCGGACCGGCGGCGGGATGCGGCGGGAGGGATGCTGTGGGCGCTCCGCCCTGCTCCGCTCGTGTGGAACATGCCCTTGTTAGCGCCGTGAATGGACCGGACCGGCAGCGGCCAGCGGCGCGGCCTGCTGCTTGCGGGGGTGCAAGATGATGGGCCGATACGGACATTGTTCATGTATAGCGCGTAGTGAAAGAGGAAGGACAGCCCCTTTTTTAAAAGTTTGCGGGATAAGTTCAGACTTTCAGTGAAAATATCACTGAATCTGGATCTATGATATACTTTTATCACAAAAGTTTGCGCAAACTCAATTTTGCGATACCTCTGAATTATCGCTTTTCTGGACATAAGAACATTTTATCACAACAGAACATGCAATGAAAAGCATGAGCGAAATTTATCATAAAAATGTGTAGCTCAATTAAAATTACGCCCACAAAAAAAAGTGTGAAAAAACTTACCTTCATTGTCATACACACTTGTGTAGTTTGATTCGCGAGATAAATTTTTTTAATACAAAAGACTCAGCTCGAGGGTATTAAATATTCCAGTAAAGTGCTCTGATCAAAAACGATATTTCACCTGCCTAAAAGACAAAATTCTCAAAAACGTACAAATATTTCTTAAATCTGAAAGAAAGGTTAAAGTATAAAGTAAGAGCGATTTCAGTATGATATCTACTGGTATGCGTGATAAATTTGTACAGTCATTACTTCAGATTGATTTTATACGGTCTGCTAGTCCAGCCAGCAGCAGTCCTCTGTCGTCGCTGGTCGGGCTGAAGAAGAGGGAGACGGAGGAGGGAGATATGATATGCGGTGCACGTTTTCTACAAAGTACAACCCCGCCCAAAAAAGAAGGCCGTTCCCTCTCTCTCGCGCGCGGGCAACCTAGGTTTTTTTTAACCCCTTGCATTTTGTTATTCGCAGAGAGTGGCGTAGCGTAGCGCGTGCCAGAACCAACGCGCGTTCGGTGAGGAAAGGGGGAGAACGCGCGAGACAGAGAGGGGAGAGAGAGATGGAGAGAGAGAGAGAGAGAGAGAGAGAG
>NW_026267228.1:688248-691389 GCF_000697945.3 Frankliniella occidentalis
GGGGGGAGAGAGGGAGAGGGAGAGGGAGAGAGAGGGAGAGAGAGAGAGAGAGAGAGAGAGAGATAGCAAGTCTAGTGGGTGGGGGTGTGATAAGGGATGCAGTGCGGCGGCACGCCCGCAGTGTATCAGATGGTATCTCGCAGTGTACAGGGGCGGGCCCGGGGAGGGGGGGCGTTGATTTATCAGCAGCTGGTGCCATGATGAGAAGGCGGGAACAGAGAGGGGACGACGGAATGCCAGACACACAGCAGCGGCGGCCGAGCGCGCGGGACGGAGTGAGATAGAATAAGCGATACGAAAAAAGGGGTTATCAACGAGGCATTATTTTGTAGCAGCAAAGAAAAATGGAATATTAAAATAAAAAGAAAAGAGCAGCAAAGTGGAGGAGGAGTAGGAGGAGAAACGGACTACCCTGAAATGTGCTTTAACCGTCACAAATGTTGCTTGAAAGAAAAGTACGCGATAACTCAGCGAGAAGAGCTGCTGGACAAAAATTAAAATGTTAGCGATCGCTAAAATTTTGGATACTAGCAGCTAGGGAGGTCAACATATGTTGTTTTTTTTTTCATTTTTTATTCCTTTTTACGAACAGGCCAAAGTTTAACAGGTCACAGCACAGAGTAATCACGCTGGGCCGATGTTGGCAAAAAGGAGGAATACCTCCAGCTCGAGGCTTCGGTTATTGGCTGCCGAGATGAGCTGAGAGTGCGAGAAAGAGAGACAGAGCGAGAGCGAGAGCGAGAGAGAGAGAGAGAGAGAGAGAGAGAGTAGACTTAGAGGGGACGACCTCGCCTGTACCGCGATTGTTTCCCCATCGCTTCTAATTAGCGCCACGTCCGGGGTGTAGACCTCGGTGGTCCGGTGCGGCGACGGGGGACACGCTCAGTGAAAAGGAAGAAGAATAGAAATCAGAAGAAGTACGGCCGCGACTAAGCGTCCTCTAATATGAAGACAAGAGTAAACAACATGTTCACGCTGTCAGAAAATCAGGAAGTACATATTTCTGATTATTAACGTGCAAAGTGGAAATTTGATTCGCAATAACTTCCTGTGAAATTGCCAAGCCGGGTACAGGAGAATTTCCCATGGAAGACGTCGTAGAACTGAAATTCGAAATAGTAAATTTACAAGCACTGCAATAATCGACAGCAAGAGTGGGAGTTATATATGTACAACACATTTTGTAACCGGTAAAATACAAAATTTATATCGTACCTCATGTACGAACATATTTTGTAGTGCTTATTGAAGTTAATAAGTTGCGGATTTAATATAAATCGAAAACAAATGTCTAATCCTAACTCGTTTTGGAACGGGGGTACTGACACCTGTGTCAAACGTGTGCATATTACTCCTCAGCATGGTCCGATCCGATGCCAGCCCGATGGGTGGAAGCAGAGGATGGCGGGGGTGACAATGCGACCTTGTCCCCCTGCGGTGTGCCGGGGGGTATGGGAGCCCGCGGGCGCGGGGGGCGAAGGACGTGCCTGGGTTGGCGCTCAGCTGTTCGGGGGCCCCGGCCCGGCCCGCCCCGAGCGCCACCACGGCCCCGGCCCGCTGGTCGGATGCTGGTTGCGGATGGGCTGCGGACGCCCCGGCCCCCCGGCCCCAGCCCGGCCCCGGCCCCGCCCCGGCGGACGAGGGCCGCTTGTCGCCCGGCTGGCGTCCAGCTTCCAGCAGGAGCAGCGGCTCCACCAGCTCCAGGGCGGCCCCGGATGCGCCGGCGGTGGAAGTCGCTCGACGTGGAAATTGAATCTCATTGCGTTGTTTCCACCCGCCGACCGCCACGTCGGCACGCCATTGGCCGCCTCCGCAACCCCCACCCCGTGAGCCCCTCTCCGCAGATGCGCCCCTCTCTCCTCGCTCGCGCGCGCCCTCTCTCTCTCTCTCTCTCTCTCTCTCTCTCTCTCCCTCTCTCTCTCCCGCTCTCTCTCCACCGCCCCCTGCCGCCGGGGCGCCTCTAGGGGTGCGGAGCGCGCTCCGGCCTTCTTTCACCACTCCCCTTCCTGCCGACGCCTCTTTACTCTTCCTTCCTCTTTCCTTCCTCCTTCCTTCCCCCTTTCCTTCCCTCCTTCCTTCCTTGACTCCTTCCTCCACTCATTCGGGCCCGTTGTTGCTCCACTCCGAGTGTCTAACGCCCCGCTGCTCCCCAAGCCCAGCCGTCTTTCCCTCCGGAACAAAGTCGAACAGTGACGAAACCGGGAAACGTTTCCGAAACAATTGTGGGTTTTTCATAGATTCGTTTGTTTTTTAACAGGCAAAGAAAAATGTAATCGATAACCTAACTGAAATAACCACTTTATTTCGGCTGTCTAATAATTCTTGCAAATGCAAATGTAGATATACCAGGTGGCTGATACACGCCGCGCACTGCTGTAGTTAGACTGTACCGCACGCACGAGTGCGGGCGGGCTTGCCTATCGCCCCTGTCCACGGCGCCTTACGGGCCGGGCGAGTAGGCAACCCGCCCGCACTCGTGCGTGCGGTACAGTCTAACTACAGCAGTGCGCGGCGTGTATCAGCCACCTGGTATTTTTTTTTTTCGAGGTGTAAATGGTTCAATTCTTGCTTCGTCGAAATCAGAACTGTGTGAAAATAACTTGTAAGGTTTAAAGGAAAATTTTCCATGATGTGTGTTGAAAAATTACAATTCGAAATGATGAACTTATTTACAATATATTTTGTGAATCGTAAATACAAAATATACGTTGTAAACTTACGAGGATATTTTTCACAGTGTGAGTAAAATGTCTACGCCTTTTGAAAAGCAGAAAATCAAAGTGAACGCGTACACGAGGTATCCAACATCCACACGCTTACAGCAGGTGAGTAAAATATTTTGTCGCACACCTCCACGACTGTGCGAATTTATGCGCTTACCTGCAGGTGTGTGACATTAGCACATCTAGATTTTCCATAGTGTGGACCAGCCTGAACAGATCACCCTTTTCTCCCGGTCGGCCACTCCCTTTCTCTATACCCGCACGGCGCCGCCCGGGGCCTAGAAAACCCGCTGCTTCTTGGCTCCGCCCACCCCCCGGGCCCACCCTCGGCAGACTCTCCAGAGTGTCGTCCCTTTAGGGGGCCCCGCTGTGGGTCCCGGCGGGGCCCTGCGATCTGCTGGGCCCACGGGGGTTCCTT
>NW_026267228.1:691439-694389 GCF_000697945.3 Frankliniella occidentalis
GGGGGGGCGACACGAGAGCACCATTGTCCCGCATCAGCAATTATACTCCTCCGAGTATATCTGACTCGCGCTTCGCTGACACGTACTGCTGGGGCGGAGCGGGGAGCTGCAAACAATGGTGTGTATTGAAGAGAGAGAAGGAGCGAGACGGAGAGAGAGAGACGCAAGGGGTTGCGCGAGCAGGGAATCAATGGGGACTTATATGTACACTGGCAACATTTTCGCCCGCGAATGGCACTCGTTGGAAAAAGCGCGGGTGAGGGTGTGGAGGAGGAGAGGGGGAAGGGGGGCTCTCAGAAGATGTGAAGCGAGGGGGAACAGTGGCGGGGAAAGAGACAGACGCACTGAACAAGAGATAGGGGAGGGGCTGGGATCGGGAAGAGGCTGTGGCTCCTCCGCGCAGACAGACAACTTAGCTCCAGAGGATGTACAGAACCAGAGACTGCGGTTTGCTTCCCCACCTCCGTTTCACCAGCGTTCTCCCGGTCTCCTTATGCCGCTCGCTTTATGAGTTCTCGCCACTTACTTCCTTCCTCTCCTCCCTTATTCGCTGCAAAGCCGATTTTCATTCAATCACGAACAAAGTAAGGCAAACATTTTAGGCTGAGCGAAGCCTATTACTCCGTGGTTGCATGGTCGGAAAATACTTTTTCTCTCTGTTGGTCTGTCTAAACGGTATCTCGAGAACTCTTAAAGGGAGCGACTTCAAATTTTCAGGGTGACTTTGAAATATCAAAAGACATATTCATAGTGAAGGTGAGCACCGTAGCTCAAAATTTAGGCGGAACATGGCCCAAAAACGTCCAGGAAAGAGGGGGAGGCGGTCAACAAAAGAGCAAATTTTTTGAAATCAAGAAGATAGACGTTTTTCTGCGGACCCAAGAAGATAACTGCTTGTGTGTTTTATTGCGCCTTCCGAGAAAACTTGTCAAAGTAGAATCTTTGAAACCAAAATTTCGCCTATGCTGTACAACTCCCCCAAAGGGTGCTATAAACGTTTTTTGGGACAAAACTATCAAGAGAAAGAACGCGAGTGTTAAAAATAGATCTCGGATCGAAAAATAAAAGAGTCGCCTCCACTCCCCCACAAACCACACACCTTGATTTAGAAAATCACCTTGTTGGCTCGTTGAGCACTCCTAGGAGTACAACCTTGATGGGTGTGCGCCAGTGGCGTCGCAGCGTTAAGTCTTTTGTGAGATAGCGCGAAGCCTGTTACTCGAGACGTGGTCTGGCATACATCATAAAGACACTAAGTATCACCGTCGCCTTTTTTCTTGCACATAATTAACGAAAATAATAAGAATTCGGAATTTAAAAATCATTACCAAAATTTTGTTTTATGATTTTAAAGCAGACGTTTTGGGAAAAGGGCATAAGTGTAGGGCGTCAAGGGTTCTGGCCTCATCCGCGACCACCGTGACACTCTATGCTGCGCTGCACGCTGTACCCCGGCCTCAGCTCCAGCCGAGACTCCAGCTCCAGCTTTGAGTAACGGCTCCAGCCAGGCTGAGGCACCCGTGGCGCGCTCTGGCGGGGGGTGGCGCAGGCTCGACGGAGTCCCGCGCAGCAGATCGATGGCCGCGACGACGCACCCCGTGTGGCCGCAGACGCCCCCTGGCGGAGCATGGCCGCAGCTCGCGGGCGGAGACGCGACGCGAGCCCGCTAGGGGGCGCCGGGGGTCGCGGCGGCCGCGTGGCTCTGGCGGGGGTGGGTGCTGCTCCGCCGGCCCTGCGCGCTCCGACTCCAGCTGCCAGCTGCCGGCTGCCAGCGCCGGCAGTCGGTCGCTCGCGGGCCCCGGCCGCCGGCGGATTGAAAGTAGCTACCTCCGCGCCTTCATCGGCCTGAAAGCTATACTCTAAAGTGGAACCGGCCATCTTCAAATCGGAATTAAAAAGAAACTTATAGGGATGATTGCGATTGATATAACCAAGATTTTGGCGAACGAAATTCACTGCTCAGACTCGCATGCCAACCTCAACCACACCTAACCTCTGGCAAGCAAATCCTACAACGAACACCTTCCACCCTTAATCTACCAGGGTAAAATCAAACAATTAGCACCAAAACATCATATTGAGAAAAATGAAACACAATTTACGTAATAATATTTACATTTAAACGCCCCACATTTTCAGTTTCAGCGCAAACTAAAACAAACTATCCAATGCTTTAATTTCCCACAACGGTAATAACGGTAGCAATCATATCTGTAGGTTTATACCACCACTGAAATATGAATCACAGTCACCACGTGCAGCACCGACATTTGGCAGCGGACGGCTCAGCGGGAGTAACTAACTAGAGGTGGTAGCCCAGCCGATGGCAGGCCCGCACGCATGTTCACGACCGCCCCGCCCCGCCGCGTGCGGAGCGCGCTCCGGCCTTCTTTCACCACTCCCCTTCCTGCCGACGCCTCTTTACTCTTCCTTCCTCTTTCCTTCCTCCTTCCTTCCCCCTTTCCTTCCCTCCTTCCTTCCTTGACTCCTTCCTCCACTCATTCGGGCCCGTTGTTGCTCCACTCCGAGTGTCTAACGCCCCGCTGCTCCCCAAGCCCAGCCGTCTTTCCCTCCGGAACAAAGTCGAACAGTGACGAAACCGGGAAACGTTTCCGAAACAATTGTGGGTTTTTCATAGATTCGTTTGTTTTTTAACAGGCAAAGAAAAATGTAATCGATAACCTAACTGAAATAACCACTTTATTTCGGCTGTCTAATAATTCTTGCAAATGCAAATGTA
This sequence comes from Frankliniella occidentalis, assembly GCF_000697945.3. Classification (NCBI taxonomy): domain Eukaryota; kingdom Metazoa; phylum Arthropoda; class Insecta; order Thysanoptera; family Thripidae; genus Frankliniella; species Frankliniella occidentalis. The sequence goes on from NW_026267228.1 coordinate 694,180, forward strand.
GATATACCAGGTGGCTGATACACGCCGCGCACTGCTGTAGTTAGACTGTACCGCACGCACGAGTGCGGGCGGGCTTGCCTATCGCCCCTGTCCACGGCGCCTTACGGGCCGGGCGAGTAGGCAACCCGCCCGCACTCGTGCATGTGGTACAGCATAGCTACAGAAGTGCGCGGCGTGAATCAGCCACCTGGTATTACGAAATACAGTTCA
>NW_026267228.1:699390-704853 GCF_000697945.3 Frankliniella occidentalis
GAGCCGCTAGGGAGGGTGGGGAAGAGGGGAGGGGAGGGGAGAGGGAAGGGGAGAACGGAAGAGTTGCGACGAGAAGCTCTCAGGGGATAATCTGCTGTGTATGTGTGTCTTTGGTGTGGGTCACCGTGTCGCTTTCGGATTATAAAAGTCATCATTAAATCGCAATTCCGAATCGATTGTATCCTGGTGAAAAACAGTTGTTGGTTTAACGGAAAATTTTTCCATGACATCATGATGTGTGTCGTAAAATTACAGCTACACACATGTAGGGTGGAAGGATCTAATGCTAAACTGTAGACCTAACTACAGTTTATACTCGTACTGTGTCAATCTAAAGTTAACTGCAGTTAAACTACAGTTAAATGCAGTAAAACTGTACTTAAACTACAGTTTACAAGTGCAGTATCGAGTGCAGATCCTTCCATCCGGGAGCGCTACGTATCAACTTAGAAATTTTCGACGAGCGAAAAAGCCGCGATTTTACAACATATTTCGTAAATGGCAAATTTTTAAATATGTTGTAAAATTACAAAGATATTTTGCACAATTTTTCGTACGCGAACTATTGTGAGGACTTTCCGCTGCTCAAGACACTTTGTTGCGTGCTCGACACATTTTCTCATTTAAGTACTTCACGGAGAGCCGACAGTTGTTGGCGACCCATGCCCCCTTTTGTTTGCTCCGTCCCACCAGGCCCAGAGCAGTGCCTCTCCACGTCACGGGGAGGGCGCTTCACATCAGCGAGCGACACAAGCCCGCCAGACACATATCGGCCGCGAGGACCAAAGTCAGAGAGAATGCGAATGCTTGTTGTGTGCGTCGTACTCACCGCTCTTCACTCGGGTGCTGAGGCTGTCCGACGAGTGGTAACTCTTGCTGCTCGTGACTGCAACACAAGGCGGAGGCGGCATATTAGGATTGATGGGTCCACAACACAGACCGGTAGGAGGGGGAACATGGACTACAATCACCATCAGCTCTTGAGCATTTGCATCTGCGTAACTTTCACAATAAGTTATCGAATAAATAAAACTCCTTTAGACAATCAGCTATGCTACGAGTGGGCATAATATTAACATTACCTAAAACAATTTTGTAGACGCCACAAACATTAAGCCTCCAGAGGAATAACTACACTACCACGATTTACCCGAGGGGGCAACAACTCCGGGAATCATATGTACAGCTGGCTGGGAACCCTCAGAATAAAAAATTAATCGAAATCAACAGAAGTCGCTGAAAACTGAGCGGGAAACTAGTGGAACTGGTACAAATTAGTCGAAATAACCGTTTTCTTCCACTGGCAAACCTAAGTGGGGGAATCACTGGGAATCATGGGGGATCAAGAGGGAGCTATTGCCACCTCGGATTTACCGCTATCCCCTCTCACGCAATATAATTTTCATCTTCATCCAAGATAGTGTCTGTCAACGCAATGATGACGACACCGAAAAAAAATTATGTCAAAGTAAAAATGAAACCGATCTAGGCGAGGTGAAGTCTTGTGTATGAAAAAGAGCAGGTGCTCATAACCGACGCCGCAATCCGTCATCTTTTAATTCAGCCTAGACGCGATAACAATCGGGGGATATTCAGGATCGAGCTCCTACCTCATATCACCCTCCCTTCCTCCCTTCCTCCCCTCTCCCCCTCAGGTAATTAGCACCTGCTCTGCCCTACGCGGCGCCACGTCAGCGGCGGGGGGCGCTTTTTTTTATGCCGCCCATCACGCATCAGCTCATGATTTATCGACGCACGCCAAAAGATGAGTGTAAATAATGTTTTATCGCGGCGAGACGCAGAGTGCCGCGCGCAAATCGTTCCCCTTTTTATTATTGTTTGGCCAGATTGTGCTCTGTTCCGCCCACCTCACCACCATGCACGGTCTCTGTTTCTCGTTTTAACAGACAAAAAGAGGGAGAGGAAGAATTGTGTTTCCATTGTCAAAAGGAAACTGAAACCTACTCGCTATGTCTATAGAAGTGGGTTTGGGACAGTCGGATCGTGGGCTCTCCGGAAAATAAATCTGCTTTTTCCGATGGAAACTTTAACGCTAGTGATGTTGGATAGTAAGCTTTTGGGGGAAAACTGATGACGGCAAACCGAAAGAAAGGGAGAGAGACATACAGAGAAAGAGGGGAGGAGAGAGAGGCAGAAATATATAGAGAGAATAGCACCAGAGAATATATAGAGATAAAACGTGTTCCCTCGAAAATTCAAAAGTTATTACGTCTTTCTCCAGGGCATCGCGTACGACTGCAGTTCGCTGGGAGCTGTGAATGTAAAACAGTAAGTGGAAGGGAGGGGAGAGGGAGAGAAAGGGAGAGGAAGAAATGGAGGCAGAATGGGCGGAGAGAGAGACAGAGCTTATAATGCAAACCAAAAGTGTCCTAAATCATCTAAGGTCTCGGTCTTAATCTGGGTGGGATGTGTTCTCTCTCTCTCTCTCTCTCTCTCTCTCTCTCTCTCTCTCTCTCTCTCTCTCTGTCACTCTCTCTCTTTCCCTCTCGCTCTCAACCCTTCGTTGCACGCCACCCACTGCCCGGTCCCTACCTCTCCTTGTCTTCCCCCTCCCCGTTTTTCTCTCGCTCCCCGCTCCCCTCCCCAAGAACAAATGAGGTCATAAACAGCATGGCTCCGGGGCTACTACGTGCTGCATGCCGCTCCTGCGCTCTGTATCTCTCTCTCTCTCTCTCTCTCTCTCTCTCTCTCTCAACGGCCGTTACGCCCCACGCGTGCTACGACCACCTTGCCATGCAGGCCCTGAAGGTGGAGCCGAGCAAGGCGAGCCGAGCAGGACAGGGGCATTGGCGAGATGCGCCGCAGCGATAGCGGACCACGAGGAGGCCCTGGTGGAGGTGGAGGAGGAGGGCGCTAGCGGTGGGGGCGGCGGCGGAGGAAGGGGGCACACGGGCGCCGCCGGGAAACTGCTCGCGAATTTTCGCATCCTCTACACTGGTAAAACAAGTGTGCAATATTTGCACACCAACGTGTGCAAGTTGTGATTTAGCACATCACATGGTGTTTAACTCAAGTTGCACCCTTGCGTGGTGTGCAAATTTTAGACGTTTTGTAAACGTTTAAATTCTGCACACTTGGGCACACACAGTTCTATGCTGTCAATAGGGAACCATACGGTGTGCAGCTGCTACGTTTCGGAAGTGTCGAAAATTTAAACGCCAACTGACGTATAACATAGTTCGACACCACAAAGTGTCGAGAAAAAGCACACTTGAACTTAGACGTCAATTGACGTGCAATATTAAACACTTGTTTTACCAGTGTATTTAGCACGGGCCGGAGTGGCTCTTTTATCGCGAATACGCAAGGAAAGTTGGAAGTGCCTGCCACTTTGACTCTTTCACGAGAGAAGACGGATATCTTTTCGTTGGAAACTATAATTTTACTCTGTACATCCTCTAGAACGAGAATGCATTCAATGTGAAAGATTAACGTTCATCCAGTTAAAAGCTCGTTAAGAACACAAATAAGGACAATTTCTTTACGCCTTCTCTACAGGCGTGAAAGGAAGACAGTAACACGGTAAATTATTTTTTGAAACCAGCAAACAAGTAACTGGATAATTCGCACCTCAAAAGTTTGAAAAATTTGAAACCGTGGCAGTTTAAAAAAATAATTTTCTTAACCTTTTAAAAACTTGTCGGAAAATTCTTATGAACTTGTGACTAACATTTTTAAATTTATTTGGAAATTGTCATTTTTGTTGTTATAATAAACCCTTGGTGTAAAATCGTGCGTTACTGTTTTATTAATTGTTTGGAAATTTCTGAAAAAAGACTTCATTTTTTGTCTCCAGCAATGTTTTAAGAAAAAGAAATCAAACTCTTTGTAGACATATTTTGAGAGCGATATTATGACTTTTATTCACAGAGTGTATGGTAATTAGAAAATCTATCGGCTACCGCGAGTTTCTTCTCGCCCGGAGCACATACGAACCTCTTCCTGTCCGTACTACCTCCTCACGGAACGGCTCCAGCTCCTCCCGGGTCATGGCGGCAGCAAGGATCACCCCACCGCGCCCCCGCCCTCATCCTCGGGACGCCATTGGCTGGAGCCCCGTTGCCAAGGAGACGGAGTGAGGCTGAGAACAGACCGACTGCCGCTACGGGGTCCAGCCTGCTGGGCGCATTTACGCTGGGCGAGCGCGAGCGGGAAACATTTGAACACGCTCGTCAGTTCAAATGTTTTGGACCGTTTATGTTTGAAAACGTGACACCCTTGATAAAGATGTTCCTCGAGATATTCCAAGGTGAATCAATTCAATAGTGACGGGGACGGGAGACAATAAGGACATGTGAAACAAAATGTGGGGACCCACACAGATCCCTATCCCGAACCACTCTTCAGGCATAAAGCTGCAGTTTGTATACGACGGGCAATCTGTTAAGAACGAAACCTACGAAGTTTTGAGTCTGAAGTAAACGCCACCCGGGTGGAAAGAAATGAACTTTAAGTATACTTTATGGTATACATGATGAAAGTTAACGTCTAAATGTTAACTTTAAGTGGACATTATGTGCCACTTGGACCCCTTGTCCGAAATATCTAGTACTTTGTGTATACTTTAAAGTAACTTTTGTGTACTTAAAGTTAAGTTTCAGTTAAGTAGAGGCGTGTATGTAAAAGTTAAGTTTTTTCCTCCCGGGAGAAGATGACATTCAAAAGCAGGACATTTTTTTTTCGTTCCATTCAAACAGATTGAAGGAAACATTATTCCTCCAAGCTCCTTTTTGCGCCCCATGCGCGAAGCTATTGGTCCTGGCGCGGGACGCGGCGGCAGGAGCAGAAGCAGGGCGAGCAGGGCGCGCAGAGACAGTTGGGTATAAGTGGTGCGGAAATGAGGACCTAAAAATAAAATCCGTAACTCCGAGGGAAAGTTACGCCCCTCCCCCTACCTCTACTTTTCCACCGCCAGCCTCCACACCCTTCGCCACGCCCCGCCACGCCCCTCCACGCCACCACGCCCCACGGCACGTCCCCACTACTTGGCTCTCATTTCTCTTCGCCCGGGCGGGAAGAAAGGAGCGAAAGAAAGTTGGGGCGGAAAAGAAATCTGCGAGCAAAAAATTAACGACTGGGAGATAGAATAGTATTTTGATGTACGGCGAAGAGCCGAGCAGCGAAAAAGGGGAAGAGGGCGGGGGGGGGGGGGGCAAAGCCGTGCTGCTGGAGCATCTCCAAGAACTGGGCGCAGCGCGGCGTGGCTGGGCTCTGCAGGCCGTGATTTAGTGCTGCCAGATTATGGTCCTAAGTGGCCAGCGGGGGATGGGAGACTAGAGCCGAGCACTGTGTGCGCCGCAGCAGCAGCAACCGTGACGACCTCCGTGACGACCTCCGCGGAGGTGAAACTGACACTGAGGACGAGTGGACGAAAAAAAGCCAGTTCGTCACTCAGTCAGTTCGTCACTCAGTCAGTTCGTCACTCAGTCAGTTCGTCACTCA
>NW_026267228.1:705408-710394 GCF_000697945.3 Frankliniella occidentalis
GGGGTGCGGCGAGAAGGGGCCGTGCTGGCCGAGGCACCGAGGGTCGTTAGAGAAGCAGCGCGGGCCCGCGAGGCAAGGCGCACCCCGCCCGGCCGCGACCGGCCACGACCATCACGACCAACAACAACAACTTTAATTATTTAACTTTAACGGCAGAACGTTTCTTGTCTCTTTCTCATCGAGAAAACTTGTCACTTTTTAGCTCACTTTTAGAGATTTCTCCCAAAGTATACTAGTTTATGCTGGTAGCTGGTGGCTGCACTTCAGCTTGGACTGGAACATCATCTAATCCTACACACATTATATTGCGTACATTTTCTCCCATTTTTTTTTTTTTTATTTTATTATTTTTGTGGCACACCGTGGTATGGCGCCAGCTCCACGCCACCAGGAGCGGCAGAGGAGGGGCGCTATTGAAATTCAGAATACGTCGCAATATCTGTCACGGCCAGAAAAGAGTCAAACAAATCGAAGGGGAGGAGAAATATGGCGCTCACTGCCTCACGAAGCGAATGAGTCACGGGCGGCATAACGCAGCACTGACAGACCGTTGTTTGTTATTTTCGTACTTGTTTTACATATTTCTGCGCCGGGGCGTTGAGGGGAAGGGTGATGGGGGAAGGGAGAGGGGGTGGTGTGGTGCGGGGGAGTCCCCACAAGCTGATAGAGTAACCGCTGCTTGGTGGCGCGTGGCGGCTCGGTGAGGGAGGCAGGGAAAGGGGTTGCCAACACACACACACACACACACACACACCAGGGCCATTATTCTTGTGTTGTTGTGTGTCGACCCAGTAGTACTACTACGATCAGTTGCTGCTGCGGCCACTGTGTCTGTGTGTGTGTGTGTGTCGGGGGGCGTGTGAATATGCGCGTGTATCAGTGAGGGGTGTGGGGAAGGGGCTCTATCACTGCCTCACTTTCTCCTCTACTCTGAGCGTCTCTCTGTCTCTCTCTCTCTGTATCTCGTCTCCTCTGTCTGTCTGTCTGTCTGTCTGTCTGTCTGTCTCTCTCTCTCTCTCTCTCTCTCTCTCTCTCTCTCTCTCACACACGCGCGCACCCTCACACACACACGCACACAGACTGTTATGCACCAGGGCTCTGACGGTATGCAAATCATATGCCATCGGCGTATCGTTAGCGGGGCCACCCTCCTGCCGCCGCGCCACGCCACGCCGCGCACCTAGTGAGCTGCGCCACGCCACGCCGCGCACCTAGTGAGCTGCGCCCGCCACGCCACGCCACGCCACGCCACGCCACCGAGCACAGCAGAGCAGCAGCAGCATTAACCATCCCTATCGCATGTGTCGTCGCAATGTCGCCACTAATTACCACGACCAAATCATTTCATCAACACACACACGCGCACGCACTCACACACACACACACACACACGTCGCATGTCCACCCGATGGACAGATAGTGTCGCAGCGCAGAGGTCGCAGGACGATCGTCAGCTCGTTCACGATAACGATAGCTGCTGCACACGCCCACCACCACCATACTAACTAGCTCTGCCACACCGCACACGTACTTTGCGAAAACTATTCCTATAGCACGATACTTATTTGGGTGGTAGTGATCCACATTCGCTTATTGACGCCAAAACCCTGCATACTTTAGTCAAGATCAAAAAGAAAAATTTTCTGTGTCCTCTAGATGGCCAAAAAGCCGTAACAAAACAACACTGGCCGATTGGTTGATGAGAAGAACACTGCTAGGGAAGCACATGGGGAATGTTCTTCTTTTTACATTATTCTTTCAAAGGAAATCCATCCAGGGGCAGACACTTGGAAACACAATTGTTAAAAATAGTCAGCTGGAAATTCCCCGATGACTATTAATAGTGATGTTGATAGAAGATCTCCGTGACAACGACGGGCTTGTTCGGGACACCTAAACGGGCACTTCTCGCGTCCAAGTTGTAATCAGTATGACAGTGTGAGCTCCCGCTGACGGCTGCCCTCCCCACTATCAGTGCCGGGCCGGGGGAGGGAGCGAGGGGGGCTTGTCGCTAATTCTATTATCTGATACAATCTACACGCCCGTGAGAGGGTGTGTGTGTGGAGGAGAGGGGGGGGGGCGGTGCGTGGGGCTGGTATAGCGAGACTATATACGACCAGTAGTGGCACTGGTGGTGGCTCAGAGACTCAGTCACTTAGAAAACACGTGTTTCAACAAGTGAATCTTCCACCCACCCCCCCACCCCCCCTTCCTCTTTCACGCCCTTTCCTATTCTTCCCGGCGTGAATTTAGAGCGGTGAAGATGAAAGAATAGAATGAAAGTCCACCACCAGTCGAGGGACATAAAGCATATAAAAGAAAGGTCCATTTCGGTGACAGTATAATTCCTTACTGCGAAGGATTTGGTTGCTTTGTAAGCCTCCGAAGCAGGAATTTCTTCACATTCCAATCGTTCGTAATTGGCTCGCAATCAGAAAGGAGCCAAGTCGTTCGAGAAGACTCCACAGTGCAGAATGGTTGCTTCAGAACGTACGAATGAGTTTTACTTTCTATTTTTCCACCATAAAAAACGAAGCACATTGAGCCAGCCGGCGAAAGTATTATGAAGGGTTTCTCTGCTTGACGGGACGTGACGTGTTTTGTCGTTCAACTCGTATGCGACTGGAGAGAAGCAGCAGCAACAGTACCGCTCTAGAATCAAAGGGGGCTGGAGCGAAGGACGAGAGTATCACAAATTATGAAGTTATGCACCCCACATGTTCAGTCCAACAAACAAACAACTCTCGTGTCGATACTGCTGCGAGCAACAGAGAAGGTACTAGAGAGCGAGACAGGGACAGAGAGAGAGAGAGAGAGAGAGAGAGAGAGAGAGAGAGAGAGAGAGACCCTTTCCGACTCTCGAAAATCTCCGACCACCACGCCGAGCGCCAAGCCCGGCTGAGCCTTCCATCCCCACAGTGACAGCAGGGAGTCACGAACACACCCTCATACTCCGGCATCAGATTTGAAAAGAGACTGAGCCGGAAGTGGTCGACATCGGTAAAGGGAGCGAGCCAGCGAGATATGGATGGAGAGAGAGGGAGGGAGAGACAGAGAGGGAGAGAGAGAGAGAGAGAGGGGGAGAGCGCAACTGTTGTCGGCTGGAGAGGCGTAGAAAGGGGACGCGGGCGAGAGGCACGATGGAGCGCGAATAATGAAGCGGCCGTCTGCTTACATGTCGCGTCCACGTGCTGGACACGTGAGGGCACTGTGTGTGTGTGTGTGTGTGTGCGCGCGCGTGTGTGTGTGTCAGCGCTAGGTGATTTACTGTCAGCGTCAGCGTCGCCGTGTTTTGGAATGAGAAATTTTCGGTTGGCCTGAAAAACCTTTTTTTTTTTTTTTTTTTTTTTTTCATGTCCGACTTTATGATTTGAATACAACAGCGAACAGCGTCATATTTTACTGGGCGTGTGTCCATACCTCGTGGGGAGCCATCATTGATGCATCAATTGCTTGTAAATTTACAACGAAACAAGTTGCAAATATGCCAGTTGCTTGTAAGTATACATTCATTTTTCGTAATTTACAAATTCTTTAATTTCGATTAGATTTAGATATTGAAAAATCCACAAAGTTTCAGCTACTAAAAATTCCTGACATAAGAAAAATGTGTTTGCACCAAAGTTGAAGGTTTTTTCCTCTTCAGGGTGGTGACCGCTGCTGATCGCTGGCGACACCCGCGCACATGAATCGCGGAGCAGAGAGCGCACCGCATAATTCTGCCGCTTGACAGTCGATATGGCTCGCCATTAGTGATAGTCTCCCTGCTTCCCTCCCTCCCACGGTCTCTGTTTCGTGCGACCTCCTCGATTGCCGCAATTTCAATTATAGTTTTGTTGGACTCGATTATTTTCCGCAATGATCAAGGCAGTTGGTGCGTCTCCGTCGTCTAATGCTGTCGGCAAGTTTATGATCAGACTATCTACATTTGTAACAAGCAGCATCAAGAAAAGAAAATTTGAAAAGAGCTGGAAAATGACCGGAAATCAAGTGACTAGTTTAGATAGGTCTAGATTTGATAAAAACAACAAGCACGTTTGCGAGCTTCGCTCATTGAAAGACAAACTGTTTTATTTTACCGTGTCGACACGCGTCAAGCCCAAATCCTTTCTTTTCGAAAGGATCGCCATAACAACGGTAATAGTCATCTGAGTGGAGAATGATTGACCGTGAGTGAGTTTGGGGGAGAGCAAATGCGGGAGGGAGGGGGGGACTACAAGAAAATGGTATTGTTTCTGTGCTGTATTTGAATATCTCATTGTTGGCAGCGCTAATAGAGTTGGCAGCGTGCCGCCTCCACCTCCAGCGCGCCTCACTCCAGCGCCGCTCCAGCGCCGCTCCAGTCAGCTCGAGCCGGAAGCACACCATTGCCAGCTCTAATGGGCTGTGTTAGGACGCGAGACTATGCGAGCTCTTTTTGTTTATGCGTTTTTCGAGCTATGACGACGGAAAATACAACACCCGACCCGTTCGCGCCCGCGGCGTCGATTCCCGCGTGTGCCAGGTGGCCCAATAAGCAGCCGCGATTAACCACCAAAGTAAACAACAAAATAAAACATTTTCGTTGAATATACTGTTGTAATCTTATCCCATCCACCGGTGAGAGAGACGAAAATAATCGTTAACAATTGTTCTTGAAGCGAGTTATAACCGGTTATAATGCACACAAACACCAAACTTATAAACCGTATCGTTTATTTCTTTAACCGGGCAAAGGGGGAGGGGGGGGGGCTTTCTCTCGCTCGGGCCAGATTCGCTGCAGGCTCCACCCACGAGCGGCACGCGGCAGTCTTACCGAGTGTGTCTTTTCTTTCGAGTGAAATAACGAGGAAAACTCGTGGCGTGCGCAGCTCTGTTGTCGAGGCGGGGGTAGCGGAGAGGGGTGGTGAGCTGCGAAATGGCCAGAGCGAAAATAACGACTGTAGTGGCCGCCTCGTCGCTGCTGGTTCTGTGTCGTGGAGAGAAGACGTATCTGCCCCCCCCCCC
>NW_026267228.1:711194-711839 GCF_000697945.3 Frankliniella occidentalis
ACTCGCTCGCTCGCTCCGGCACGCGGAGGTCACGTGCCGCCACTATTCGGGTGCCGCCCCCCTCATCGTCACTCGGTGTGACGGACCGTGACGCGTGACAGGGCCGTGACGGCGCGTGACCGAGGATTGAATAGTGAATACAGTAGGCAGTATACTATGTGTCTCTCTCCCGGTCCCCACCCACACTCACAACACTCTTCGCAGCAGCAGCCGTATCAGATGCATTACTATTCATCATCTCGAAATATTCATTACATTGTTTAACGGTGCCACATTAAAAAGGCTGCTGCTGGGAATAATCTAGCTGCTGCTGGGAATAATCTATACCTTCGTCTCATGAGAGGAGGAAATTGCAACGGTCAAAATTGCCATCTGATAAAACCTAAAATTATCTTTTTGATGTCAACATTTATTTTTTTTGTAAATCCATGTAACACTCGTTTTTGAGAATTATGCACGCAGAATATTGTTATGTACCTTATATATTGTGTAACCCAACTTAAATGTAAGTGGCTCTGAAATTTTCCTTACACCGAAAGCCGTTTTTTTAAGGGGCAGGTCGCTAGCTTTGCATGGATGGGGAGGGTAAGATAACTACACTACCGCGTTAGCCCTTTTGCGACCGCCGCGGAAGCAAGACGAGGG
>NW_026267228.1:711984-715307 GCF_000697945.3 Frankliniella occidentalis
CACCCCCGCCCGTGACGGATGGGCGCGCGCGCTGTAAGGCCGCTGTATCGAATGTGGCTGAGAGCCGCAATTAGGTCGCGGAGCAGCGCCGCGCCGTGACCGTGATAAGCTGCTCCTGAGCCTCCACGGGGGAGCGGAGGAGCTGCTCCCACACCACCAACAACCATAACAGTCTCTCTCTCTCCTTGACTGTCTCTCTCTGTCTCCTATTCGAGTAAGAGATCTCCCATCCCGCGACACCGTTTTTGCCGTAATATCTTAATCAGAGCGAGACACCCGCCGCCGGGGCGCTTTATGGTGAGCGTGCGAGTCGCGTGGCGGCAAAGCGCGACCGAAAGAACGCAAGAGCGGCAACAAGAAAAGGCGAAAATAGGTTTGACAACATTAATTTATATAATATTTAACAAAATCAACGTGAAACTTTAGTTCAACATAAGCAACATACTTTGTCGTTACATGTTGATCACTGTAAAAAAACCACTGGAAACTGATTGGTGTCCTATAAAAGACCGCCAGCAATTTATGTTTACTGCCATATAGCTGGGAATGTTCTGGCAGCAAAATATTTTATCCCTCGTGCGCAAAACCACAAAACGAAGTCCTCTGGGAATTTTTAAAGGCGGTTGTCACTGAATCTTAGTGATGTCCCTTAGAAATTTCTAAGAGTGAATTATGCAAAACGATCCAACGCACAGTGTCGGTTTTGATTTTCCATCTGACGTATTATGAAGAAAGAACGAGTTTTCTGAAGTGGCGTGCCCGACTCACACCTGAGACCCGAGTCATGAGTGACATCAGTCCGAAACAAACACATACAAATGCACACACATCCCCATATACACACTCCAACATCAACCCACAGACACACGGCCCCCTACACACACAAACATTCCCTTCGTAGCCTCCCGCCGCGCCCCGCCCTGTCAGTCACGAATCACGCGAGTCATTTAACTCGGCGGCACTACACGAGATCGCCGCGCCCAGCCCCACCACGCGAGGGGATAGTAGAGCATATTGTCGAGATCAGCAGACTATCTTTCTTTCTGGTCGAACTCTCGGCTCCCCTTCCCGGCCGGTCCGGTCGAGTCGACAACCCCACAACGGGGCCGCGCGGGAAAAGCACACCCAAAAGATGGCAAGAAAGTAACAAGTGACAATCTGACAAAAAATTTATATAGTAACAGCACTAAAAGAAAGACGTCATTGCGTTTTAAAAATAACCAACAGACCAAACTTAACTGTGTTGAATATGAAGGGACAGTCTCACAGAGCAGTGAGCTTAAAGGGCTTAAGGTGCTGGATCACGCTTTTGCAGAGGTGTGTTCTGCTTGTGAGTTGAACGCCTTTCTAAAGCCACCAAATATTCCCTACGAGCACTAAATTTTACTAACTTAAACAGTTTCGAATGCTTTTGTAAAGGCACCCAAGTCTCAACATCTTTGATAGGCACTGAGGCCATGACACCGTACGAAGGCACTAAACCCCTCAACACCTTATAAAAGTGCTAAACCCTTAAATAACTAAGAAGACACTAAACCCTCAGCGCCTTATAAAGGTGCGCCTTAACCCCATAAGCGGCCCATAAGCGCGCGTGCCCCCGCGCAACAAAAGGCGCCCGCCGACAATGAAGGAAGTGACAAAATTTCTGGATTATGGTGTGCGATGCTCAAGGTCCTCCCTCCTCACAGTTACTACCCCTCCCGGCCCAGTACCAGCACAAAAGGGCGGCTGCTGGGCGAGGCGTGTGGGGGAGGCGTGGGGGAGGCGTGGGGGCTGGGGGCGGCCGTGGGGGCGGCCCAGCCCGGCCCGCCGCACGCCCGCGCGGCACACAGTAGCTGCTGCTCGCGCATCATGTCTAGGCAACCAACAACTCCATTATCTGACAGCCATTGTTGCGACAAAGTTATTTATGGAGCCCGCGAGTCAACTCTCTGCCGCTGCTGCCTCCGCGCCTCCACCACACCACCCCCGTGGCGCTCCCACCCCCCAACCAGTCCCGACGCCGCTCCTCTGCCTGACTCTGACTTTCTCACTCTACTCTCTCTCTCTCTCTCTCTCTCTCTTCTCTAGACTCGCCCTTGTGTCGGCTCTTTCTTCTACACCCCCTCTCGCCTTCCTCGAACCCCTTTCCTTCACCTCAGTCCTTTCTGTTCGAGCCAGTCCTCTCAGTTGTCTATCTCTCCTTTTCCCCTTTCTCCCATTCTCTCTCCCTCCTCCACTCTCCTCTCTCCTTGTCCATTCCCATCCACGCCTTGCACGCATGCCTGCTCTGCCCTTGGAAAGGTCTGCCCATGTGCCGTGCCTCCTCCATCTCTTCCTCTCCCCTGCAAAAGCACTAACAAGCGCTAACAAGTGCCAAAAGGAGAACATTTGAAGGGCAGTTCGTTAACGCCTTTAAAGGGCATTAGATAGCATCTTACTGTTTACTGCGACGTTATTCCAGTATTACTTGAGTTTTGAGTCGCGCTCTTCTGTTCAAAGCACGCAGCACAGAGGCTTTGCACTTCGCGGCTTGCGACAGATCGCGCCCTTTTTAGTAATTTTGGCGTGGAATCACTTCGTCGGTGTGGGCTTGCCACCAGCGACTGTGTGGCCTCGTCCACTCCTGCATTCAAGTCTCTGCGCGACTTCTGAACAACTTGTTAACACTGAATCTTAGAATTCCTAGAGGATAATTCTAACCATTCATGTTGTATTCTGTCGTACTGTTACAACATGTTATTTAGCTATTGGGCTATTAGTTTGTTGAACGAGTAAGGGGGGGGGGGGGTGGAGGGAAACAGTTCGCGAAGCAGGCAAATACTAGGCAAAAATCGGGTAGAACATGGGCTAAACATATGGACACAAATTGTCAACTCTGGCTTGTACTCACCGTGCGTGGAGCGCTTGTGGTCCTGGCTGGAGGGTGCCTGGGCCACGGAGGTCTGCGGGGCGGCGGGGGCGTGCAGCGTCTGCTGGCTGACGGGGGCGTGGGCGTTGGGGGCGTGCGCCGCGCCCTGGGGGGTGGACGACGGGGCGAGGTGCTCGGCGAGGTGCTCGGTGAAGCTGGCGGGCGACAGGTAGCCGCCCTGCGCCGCCCGGTCCTGCAGCGCCGCCTTGGCCTTCTCCACGGACTGCTTGAGCTGCTCGAACGTCGAGGTGTTGCACGCCAGCCGGTACCAGTCGGCCCCCGGGGCCACGGCCGCGGCCACGCCCGCCACCCCGACGCCCACGCCCGCCCCGGAGCAGTCCTCGCTCTTGATCATGGACGGACACGCCAGCCGCTCCAGGGCGGACTGGTACGAGCACGAGCTCTCGTACATGGCGGACCTGCAACACACTGT
>NW_026267228.1:717628-723780 GCF_000697945.3 Frankliniella occidentalis
GAGGGGGGGGGGGGGCAGGTCGTTGGGGACGCACCCCTCCTTCTCACCTCGACCTCAAAGTGATCGGCCTCGCGCGCGCGCTATGTGGAAGAGAGCAGCCGACGCAGGGCGGAGGGAGGGGCGGCGGGGCGGCGGGAAGAAGAGAGAGAGAAAAAATTACTCGATTGCTATCAGTCGGCCAGCACCTTTACAAGGGGCGGGGCCCGGTATAGGCGTTGTGCCGGAGTGTCAAGGGCCCGGCCCGGCGCAGGTGCGAGAGCGATAGGAGGGCTGTGCTGCTCTTCTTTTTAATTTTTTTTTTGCTGCGGTGCTTTTTTTATGTGCGGTACCACAAAGTGGTGTCACAAAGTCACCCACCCGCAGCAGAGCGTCGCCCCAATATGTCTCACCAAGTTCGCCGTGTCATCATCTCCTTTACGGGGTCATTTCATTATCCCAATAATTGGTCAAATGGGGTTTTGACGCGGTTTTCGGCCCGCTCGCTCCTCTCCAGAAGGTGACTATAGAAACTATGGAACTATGGAAACATGTTAGTAAATTTATAGCATTTATTGTAGGTTTACAAGTCATTTATTTTTGTGATCCTGATTTGCAAACTATGTTGTAAACTTAGTACTGCTCATTCATCTCGTCGACCAAAGTCTAACATCATAAGAAAAAAAAATTACAATTCAAAATTCAATTTAACAACATAAATAAGGGACAATTTTCCCGTAAAAACTACACGCTTATCACTGTTACAAAGTTCATGTGACCTCACATTCCATTACCGGCGAAAACTGTCACATTACTTTTCGTGTGAAATTAGAATTACCATTCTCATCCTGGCTGAAACTAGCTTGAAACTAATAAGACACCAAGATTTAACGGTTTGAGATGCCTAGATACCGACTATATATCCGTACATTAAAGGTGTGCTGCGAGTACGTGCGATCCTTTGGTTCCTTCCTTGCTTTTAGAATTTCGTCGGCCCTGTGGCGACTGAAATGTTCGTCTGGCTGTACTGTTATACCTGCCCCTGCTCCGACTTTTCTTATTTCGTCGGTGGCAGCGGGGCGGCAACGCAGACGATAAATCGATATCTTTTCTGGACAAGAACCCCACCCACGCCCTCAGCTCTGCCAGGCCCCACTGCGGCCCCGCGCCCCGCACGCCCCGCCCCTGAGAAAGGGGAGGGGATGGGGGCGGGAAGGTGGTGGCGTCTGCATTTTGTGGGCAGCTACGAAAACGCCCTAAAAACGGTCACCCCTTAAAATAAGGGCGGTCTTAGGTTTGTACTTTTTCCGTGTACTTAATTCTCTCTCTAGAAAATTGCACTTCATTTTGATCAAAATGGGAGGAACAGCTCCTTTAGCACTGGTAAAATCGAGTTAAGTACTCTGCTCTGAACACTAAAGACTAATGCAATGCATTTGAAAGGAATCAAGGAAACTAAAAATATAAACTAAACCAATTCTCACCGTTTGAAGCAAGGGGGCCATTACTTCGATTAAGGGTGTACACAAGATAACGTAAATACCTCGGTAAATACAGGGGTTACACGTGAATTTTGAGGGATTACACATGAGTTTTGTTGAATTTCTGGCTCTAAAAGAATCAAATTTTGACTGTAAGGTGAAATTTAGTGATAATGGGTTAAAAGTTGGTCAAGTAGTATACACAAGGATAAAGGACAATACATAAGGATTACACAGGGATTACACCCTCATCTGTACAGAGGATTACGCCCCCTCGGTTTGAAGGCTATTCTTTCGTCTGCTCTGCACAGAACTGTCCCATCCTTGAATTTCCCAAGGATACAGCAGCAACAACAACGATAATGCTTCACAAACTCGAAGGGGCGCGCATATAGCGGGGGCGCGTCTGAGGCCAAAGCTCTTCGGGAGGCAGAAGAAGTCGGGCCTCCTAATGGACCACCGTCCGTCTTCCCCGCGCCCACCGCGACTTTTCCTTCTGCTTTTCTTTTTTTTTATGGTAAATGAACTCCCGCGAGCCGCTCCAGCTGACCCAACCCCCCAGCCCTCCCGGCTGCGCAGAGCGGCGCAGAGCCCAGACGCACCAAGTTTTCCACTAGATATGTCATGCCTCCAGGCCCCCTGGCCTGGCGGGGCAAGGCGGGGCTCTCCGGCTCTCCGCCTGAGAGGGGCCGAGGAGTGAGCGGCAGGGCCTGACGATCTTCGACCTGCAGTGGGACCAAGTACACAGAAAAAACAAATGCAAGTCGCACCTTTGAATGGGTGTTGAAGAAATTGTTTTGATTGAATTGCCTTTGTAAAGATCTTCGTGAAGGCACTAATTTATTAACACGGCAAAAGCAATGTCTGATTTATTGAGGAAAAAGTGAAACATTTGAGGAACTCCTTAACTCTGTCAATTCAAACGTGTACATTGTACGCTTTAAATAAAGTGTACATGGCATGCGTATGCTTCAATTAATGTGTACATGGCATGCATGCTTTAATTAATGTTTACATGCCCATGTACGCACTTATAAATGTGTACATGTCCATGAACGCATCTTTTAAAGTGTACATAGACATATATACTGTGCAAGTACGGCACATACAACCATTAGTTACATGCCATGTCTACCATTATTGAAGTATTCATATGCCACGTACACTTTATTTAAAGTGTACAATGTACACATTTGAATTGACAGAGTAGTTTGAGGAACACTTCTCCGATTTTAAGGATATACCATATACCATCATAAAATGTGGAAAATCCTCACCGTTATCGAGGAGATTTCCTCTAAATCTGGAAGCTCTTCCTCAGACTAAAGAAAGTCGTAAAAGTTTTCCAATTTTCCTGAAAACTTCAGACATTGTATATTCATACCGTGAACACCTTTAAAACACTGCCGTATACACAGTTAAAAAAAATTGTAACTTTACAAGAGTATACCTGTATTCTGGTACAGAAATATTATGGTAATTTTACAGAGTATAGTAAATTTACTAAATGTTTTCTGTAAATTTACAAGTTTGGTAATTTTACAGAAAAGTATTAGTAAAATTACCGAAACCCTGTAATTTTCCCCAAAATGTGTGGTAATTTTACAAATGGCTGTGATAGTACGACATATCTTCTGAAATATTACAGAGAACATGGAGAATCACTAGAGCCTGTACAATTCACTTCCAGTAAATTTCTGTAAAAATACTGAATTGATCTGTATAACAGAAAGTAATGCTTTCTCAGACCCAGCATACGGTTGCGTGTTTGCACGTGCTGTTCGAAAGATTTTTTAAGCTAACATTTACAGATTAACACAGTAAATTCTAGACCTCTGCATTCGATTATTGGGCTCGGGTTTGAGTAAAAATCAAGGAGAGGACTCCGGCAGTGCCTAGGAACTGACCCGACACTTACACGAGCCCCGTTAGTGGCGGCGTGAGATTAGTGATCCGTGAATTTCCTAACGCCAAAACAGCTGGGCGGAAATCCCGGCGTGGGGCTGGCCCTGGGCCCCGGGCCGAGGTCCTGCCTCCTCCCAACGTCGACAGGCTGGAGATGGGTAGCCAACAGAATATGTTAAGGGGGCAGTAAGTTATTAGTCAGTTAGAACTATACACTCATCTTCGTATGTTCTTCAAACAATTAAAATTGGTAGTACCAACGGGAATTTGAAATTAATGCTTTGAGGGCCGCGGCGTGGCGCGTGGTATGCCGTGTACCTGCCGGGTCACATAATCCCCAAGCCCGGCCGGTCGGGTCGGCTACGGTCACCCGGCACCCGGCTGTCGAGTCACACGGGGACAGGCGAGCATCCCTCCCAACAAGTTCCAGTGGTCTAGTGGTTAGCGTGCCGGGTTCGCAACGCAGTCGTCCGAGGTTCAACTCCCGCCGGGTCAAGGTAATTGGTTATTCACTTAAAATGCTTACTTCGTTGCTTGAATAATACGGTGATGTAGGTAGGCAAGGATAGGAGGCAAAGGGCAGAAACTTCCGGAAACTCAGAGGCGAACGAAATTTCTTTTCCTTTTCTAGAATTACCACACTTTACATGTATGATAAAACTTTTACAGAACAGATCTGTAAATTTACCAGTATATCATAGGAAAATGATTACCATATAAAAACCGGAATCTGTTTTACTAGTGTTCTGTAATTTTACAGACTATGGTAATTTTACTAGACAATGTATTGGCACTAAGTATGCCTAGACTTTTTCTGTAAAATCCCTCCAAAATTTTTTAACTGTGTAGGATATTTCGCGTCGGGAGTGTACTTAGTATAGACACACAAGCGTCAAATTGCAAAAGGTACATACTTGTTTGTAGTATGGAAAACACACTTTGTATGTGCATACTACGGCAAACACACACTTGTGTGTATTCTGGTAGGTACACACTTGTATTTGGGCACTATGGCAAACACACACTTGTTTGTGCTTTCAAGTCGACTTATTCCTTAAGTACACTGCTGGGTTTGCAGTGAAGGGTGAAGGTGACAAGATCTTTGTGAGCACTACAATTAACCCGAGCATCTTCTTTTGTCTTTACACGTACCTTCATGTCAAGTAATTTATGATTCGAGCCCGAGCCTATTATACTCTCAATATCAAGTCGTTCAAGTTGTCTATTTGCAGCACACACCAAAGGCATGCACTGTAAGCCCAGCGGCAGACACACAGCCGCGGGCCACTGACAGGTCATACAGCCAGCCAAGCAGCAAGCGAATGTTTCCTATTCGGTTTGGCTGCTGGCGGCCTGCCGCGAGGGGCTTGGAGGGAGAGAGAGGGGGGAGGGGGGCATGGCCATGATTTACGCAAGAAGAGCGACACGCTGACTCCCGCTCAAAGTTAACCCAACAAATAATAAATGTAAAAATGGATTTTGAAGATAAATAAACATGATACAAGAATAAGATTAAAGAATGTTCACACCACTAAACCCAAATGCATTACTGTGTATATTTGGGCATGGTTATACTCGGTTATACTTTATTTTTCTATGGTTATTCACGGGATGATGTTCATAATTTTGGCTGCACAAAATCCTGCATATGCCCAAAAAATGCTGAGGGGTTTAGTGTGTGGAGTGTAAGCGCGGTAAGTGGTGACTAAGAGCGAGGAAAAGTAAGGAAAACGTGATTAAAAAGACAGATGAAATTTATGTTTTGTGAAATCAGTTCGTGAACCAGAATATCCATAATTTGTTTTGCTACTTCACCGCACGCAGTTCTGTAAAACATGGAAATTTATCGAAATTATAGTAGTTAAAATGAAGTGCAGAAAATCCAAGTCAGGGGTGTTAATCAAATCCTAACCAAATCCGCAACTAGCGATAGAGATACACGATTGAATTTGAGGGTTAACGGTGTGTACAATGAACAGAAACAGAAGACGAAGTGACGATTATACAGTGCACCATCAACGCACTATGCAGACCGTCGGGCCGTCGGGAAGCACAAAAGCAGACTGTATTTCAGTAAAGACTGAACAAGATGAAGGCGGTACATAGTATTACACAATGATTCCTCTCAGACTCGTTTAGCTTCAGGGAAAAAACGCCACAAGTCTTAAAACGTTGAAGTGCAGTGATTTTGCTTTGTAATAACGTGCAAACTACGCCGCTGTTTGAAGTTACCATTACAGAATGCAACCAAACAAGTATGACAACAATTTAATCCGTTTGCTCGGCTTTAAGCAAACACAACCTTCTAAAGAAAATCACTAAGTAAAAACCCGTTATAATCCTGCTATTGTGAAACCCCTGCTTGTGAACCAAACATTAAATATATAGACAGAGAACTGTCTAAAAATTCCATTCATTTGCGGGTACGACCTTGGTTAGGCGGTGGGCGGGACTTTTTCGCGTACTTACCTGGGGGTTGCTGCGGCCCTCCTCAGGGGCTGGGTGGCGTCCTGCTGACCAGCTCGCCGGCCCACTCCATGTCGGCAGGGATCACCGTCGCACTAGCGGCATCGACGAGGTGAGGCGCCTCCTTTAAACTCGCGTGGTTCGCACAATCGCACAGCACAAGCACGGCACGGGAGGTGGTGACGCTGATGGTCAGCAGGTCCACCAGTACGTCGGCGCGGGGCGCGGTGCGCGGCGAGGCGCAGGGTCCATGGACGGCTCTGCAGCCGCGGGGATTCAACAACACACTGCTACCGCCGCCGCAGCGCGCGCGGGCCCCGCCCC
>NW_026267228.1:728026-730735 GCF_000697945.3 Frankliniella occidentalis
GAGAGAGAGAGAGAGAGAGAGAGAGAGAGAGAGAGAGAGAGAGAGAGAGGGAGAGAGACACTAGGAGGGAGAAGAAGACGGTCTCTGGGAACGGAAGCAAAGAGCAATGCCGCCAAGGAGGAGGCGGGTGGGGCGCTCATGGGCATACGGTCGGCACACATGCCCCCCCCCCCCAAGCCTACCGCCACTGGTCCCGGCCTGGCCGACTCACGTGACCTCACCTCGATCCGGCGCGTCCCTCTTCTGTTTTGCGTCATTTTATCGAGAACGCAAGTGACGAAAATTAGCCGCATCACACGCGAAAGGAAATGTGTTTCGCAAAGCAGGTATATATAGAATGTGACACATACTCTCTACATGTATTTTGTTCCTAGAAAGGGCCTAGAAAGGGAAAGTTTGTCCAATTTTACGAAAAATCTTCATCCGGTCTGAATAATTATTCTTTTTATAATCATTCTTCTTCATTCTTAGGAACACAACTGTCCCACATTGAGAGTCTACATTTAGAGGTGCGCGCTGGCACAGGTCTTAAATAAGTTGTGCGTGTGTGCACAAAAATCAGCTAAAAGATTAGCAGTGTGTGCACGGTAAAAACGACATCCTGGTTTTCATGACGGTTTGGAAAAACCATGACGTTTTATGGAAGAAATGCATGGGGAACGTCATGGTTTTTCCAGACCGTCATGAAAACCAGGACGTCGATTTTACCTTGTGGAGAACTAATTTTAGAAGCTGCCAAACAAAAAGTTAGCTGTGCTGCTAAAACCGTACCTCTAGAGCAGAACGCACGCTAAAACAAAATCACTGTACCAACGACGAGAGTTGCACCTCCAACAACATTCGGTTCTTTGAATGGCTTCAGGAACATGGGGTGCTGTTCCAAAAAAAGTTAGTAATCCTTATATGGCTATTTTTTAGCTCCCCATGTAACCCTTTTACTCAGTGTGTGTTTTCACGCATTTTAAACTGAGAAGCAGGGCGTCACACAAATACTTGTGAGTCGTCGGCTCGGGGCGGGGGCGCTCACTGTGCTCCCCGCGCCCCTGGGCGGTAGGCAGTCCCGTGGCGCGCGCGTGTCTGGCGGGAGTGCCTATCCCGCAGCGCGCAGGGGCTACACTGCAGCAGCCGAATGACGAGCGGGAAAAAAAAAAAAAAAAAAAAAACTCGCAGCTTTTCAATTACATACGGCCGCATCCCCGCCCCGCCCCTGCCCAACGCGGGGGGAGGGAGTCGTCAGGGCGAGCAGGACAGCGAACAGGTGAAGAAGGGGGAAAACGGCGTCTATGACGACTCTCCACCAAAGAAGTGTAAGGAAGGGCACCGCGCTGTCAATTATTGACCACACAGCTGGAGAAAAGATTTAAAGGTCGAGACCTTGAACTTAGGGCAATAAGGACTTTTACAAATAATGTCAATGTGCAATTATATTCTCATCGCCCTCGCTGTGTTTATGTTCCACGTTTAGTAATGATCAATTCATTTCTGACTAAGATACCTCACCACTATCATTTGAGGTTTTCTAACATTAAAAACCGCCCTTGTGCAAGCAATGATTTTCAATTTACAAAAAAAAAGGTAATAGACCGAGAATAACAATTCTAATCTACCACACAGTTAAAAACTTGCAAAGGATTTGGCATTTTTCTTTTACAAGGTGCATGTGCGCCGTTTTTTTTCCCCGGTGCATTCAATTGGGCTAGAGATAGCCTCTACGCGGTATAAATAATAAATATTTTGATTCCTAAAACACAGTATAAAATTATACGGAAAACTTCCCACATTTCAAAAAGCAAAGACGTTATAATCGTGTCACACAACGCACCCCGCTACCTCGCGAGTGCCGCCGCGGGCCGTGCAGACTGTATCAGGCCGTCCCGGCTTCCGACAGTAAGTTATAAAGGCGGCGTTGGAGCAGGGCAGCGGCGCCGCCTCAGGAAGAGTAATTTTGTCACCATTACTATAAAGTCGGCAGCAAGCGAGCGAGCGAGCGAGCGAGAGAGAGAGAGAGAGAGAGAGAGAGAGAGAGAGAGAGTCGAGGCGAGATAAGGTCACGGGCATACTTTATTTCAGATTCAGTGGCAGGGGAATGCATACAATCATCAAACGCACCACCCTTTCCTCATCACTTTCAGTTCCTCCTGCTCCAACACGAGAAACGACAAACAGCACCGGGGACCTGCTCTGCATCGTATGCATGACCTCTCTTCCTCATGCAACATCCCTCTATCCCTCTCTCTCTCTCTTTCTTTCTTTCTTTCTTTCTTTCTTTCTTTCTTTCTTTCTTTCTTTCTCTCTCTCTGTCTCGTATATTTACACACAGACTAGAATTTTACACTGTAAATTTAACAGTACAATTTTGCGTTCAAAAATGTGACGTCTTAAAGTACATTCCGTCAGGGACACACCTTATGTTTAAAACAATCTTTCCATATTTTGCTCCATTTGAGACAAATTAATTTGCATCTGGTCTGGATCTACTCGAAAACTAATCCTTCTTTGTGTGGGCCCAATTGCTTCCTCCGAAATTGCGTGAATGATGTTTGGAATTTTCATAGGATTTTCCCCGGCTCGTCTAGATCATTTTGCATTGTCTTGGAAGCTGGAACCTAGTCTTGTCGTTCTTCCTCTCATTTTTCATGATGGTATGTAATTCGGCAAAACACAGACTCGGGCGCGCAGAGTGGCGCTCCTTAAGCTCTGCGGCGGTGG
>NW_026267228.1:735410-736715 GCF_000697945.3 Frankliniella occidentalis
CCCCCCCCCCCTTTCCTGCCCGCTGCAATGCCTTATTGTTTTATTCCTTTTGCGCCGCCCACGAAAGTTTTCCTTGCATTATTGAGATGGGGATGGGGAGTTTCAATTTAGTTTTGGTTCGCGTCGGGGTTTCATGACTGAGGGTCATTCGCTGCCGTCCGGTGGTGTCCCCTCCTGCGACGGAACGACACTGATTACCTCTGGGCTACGACCGACGGGAAAGGTCTCATTGCTACAAGCAGGTGGCTTATTAAATAACTCTTGTTATATCTTGTGAGTATGACAAACATGGTGGTGGCGTTAGGCGGCGTTAGGTAAAAGTGGTCGTTGTGATTCATTTAAACTCTTCAGATTTTTGCGGCCATACGACGTGTGGTCAAGTGGCCAACGTCTTAAGAGAGCCAAAAAAATAGCAAAAAAACTTATGCAAAATCGCAGAAAAGATGGAAGAGTTTAATTTGAACTGGTGGGTCTAAACAATCCAATACCGATGAGTTCACAGCACGCTGTAAGTACTTAACGCAAGTAAGCTAGTATGTGCGTGCGTGTCTGTCTGGATAGAGGTGTTTTATAGAAGCGTTTTGACTTATTGTGTGGCGATGAACCCCCACCCCTCCCGAAACACAAACACACACACACACCTCGATGCACGCACATCACGCACGAACGAGCGTGTGGACAGCGCCCTGCTTTCCCATTTTTCACTTTGATTCGTGCGTGCGTGGTGCGTGCGTGTGTTTGTTGCGGCTGCCTCGGCTTGTGTGAGAAGAGGGGTGCGTGTGTGAGGGGAGAGAGGGGGTGGGGGCATGGGTGGGGCGAGTTTAAAGACTTGTTGATGGCACCCCGCCCCGCTCCGCCCGCCGCGGCGGCCGTCCGCCTTTCCGAGTCGCACTCACGGCACGAATTAGGAATGCACAACCAGCGGCGCCAACAGCACGCGTGTCGGCGCCGCACTCCGCGCCATGGACCACGGAGATAAGCACGTAGTCGGGTGATAACATGTGTCGTTTATCCTGGATTTTTGTTTTGTTTTACGTGTTTGTTAGTCATGTATTGATCTAGTTTCTTAAAATGCGACATGCTTCGGTCTTGCCTTTTGCACCAACATGCTTTCCTTTTTTGTTTAGTTCAATTTTGTTTTCCGAACGTCACCTGATTAGCATACCGTCTTTACGCGGCCCCTCGGCGCGCCTTCCTTATTTCCATACGAGGGAGACCAAAGTGAGACCTCGCCGGCGAGGCCGCCTTGCGCGAGTAAGACATTTCCTGCATAGCTCCTGGCCGAGCAGAAGGTCTGCCCCCCCC
>NW_026267228.1:741940-742450 GCF_000697945.3 Frankliniella occidentalis
AGCATTGCAGGTAGGCAACACGCACGCCTGCGTGCGGTACAGCATAACCACGACGACTGGCGGGTTCGCCTACCCCAGGTGGCCGGAGCGCCTTAGCTACACCGTACTTGCAGCCTGCTGGGACAGCTTGCGGTGCTTGTAGGCACCCCCCTTCCAAGACTGCCAAATGAGCAACCGCGAACGGAATGTATGCTTTGCGGGAAGAAGGTTTGTGGTGGGTGGTAGGGGGTTGCCGTGCTAATAGCTGTAGGAGGGCGGGGGCACCTTACCTGTGGCCGGCACCCTTCTTCTTCCTCCCCCAACCCTACCCCACCCCTTCATTTTCCCCCTGCCTCCCCCCTTCCCCCATGCACTTCCTGCCGTTAGTACTTCACACAGACCGCCAGCTCACCATGTGTAAAGTAGGAGGACTTTGTGATGGGCAGTGGCAGTGTATAGTCTGTCAGTGTTCCCGTTGAATTAGGCATTCTTTGTATTGTATCTGAAGTATGATGTCCTGTTTGCCCCCCC
>NW_026267228.1:742585-743828 GCF_000697945.3 Frankliniella occidentalis
CCCCCCCCACACACACACACCACCACCACTACACACACACACATTTCTAGCATTTGCTAACTGAGCATTGTGTTGTTGCCAAGTTGATAGACGTGTTAAACTGGGGTACCCAATAACTCTGTCGCATAACTCACCTGACCCCAGGTGACCCAAGTCGCCTCTGTGCCGGTCACCTGTTGGTATTCCGCATCATTGGGAGTGCAATGGACTGAGAACAAACAAAAAAGTCACTTTAAGAATAAGACACATGACCATACGATTGTACTCTACACTCTGTCCCTTTAGAACGGAAAGGCACCTACAATAACAAGAGGGGAAATCTGCAGGGCATGCAGGCACAGCCTCTGCCTTGAAATAAGTGCCCAGTACAGGGCAAGGGTTAAGGGTGTCAAGTAATCAAACACCTTCCCCGTGGAGGTACCAGACAGGTTGTCGCAGACCATGAACTCATTTGGTGCTGCTCAGGTCTGGCTTGGAGGGATTGACAGGCCCTCGACATTTCGGCAGACACTTCGTCACGCACGCGTGACAAGCGCTGGTGCGTGCCAGTGGTTCGTTAGTCACTTACCGACAGTGATGGAAACGATGGCAGGTTGATCATCTCTTGACAGGAGCAGGGCGACCCATAACCTCTCTTTGGTCCTCTCACTTCGTGCTACGCAACCTTGTAGCACATTCTCAGCGAGCCCGGATGATTCTTGGTTCGTCTTCCACGACCCGATGGAAGAGGCTCATACTAAGAAAAACTGCAGAACGCGACATTGTCCCTTTCGTCAGCAAAACACCGCGCTAAACCAAATTTTCAAACTTCATCACGAAAACACCGCGCTGAAAACAAACAAACACATGTGTACACTGAAACAAAAGAATTATGAGCGACGCGGGTGCCCTCTAGCGGCGACTCGAGTCTGGAGTCTCGCCGCGCGGATCACCCGCCCGCACGTCAGTACCCCTTGCGATAGAATGGGCGTTTGGCTGATTGGCCCGTGGGTGGAGACACGGGGATTTCGGCAGCGAAGGTGTTTTCTTCTTTTCTGTCAACGTGTGCGGCTGCATCTGGACACTCGCTGAACACGCTAACTAACTATACCGTCACCCGGCCTTTCCTGGCCCGTGATCTACTCCCCCCATTTCCTCCACCGATCCCAACTCGTGCCACATATTCCCTGTCATTCCTTGTATGGCTTTTTAACAAGGGGAGCGCGTCGGCAGTGCCTCCCCCGCCCCGCCCCGCCCCTCCCAA
>NW_026267228.1:748073-748624 GCF_000697945.3 Frankliniella occidentalis
CACCCGCCCCACCAGGAACCAGTGCAGCGGCGTTGGTAGACGCGCCGCGCAGCTCGGTGGTACTGCTCACCTACCCCGCCTTCCTGCAGGAGAGGGCTGCCTAAAGGTGCTAAAGGGGATGAGCGAGTCCCGGTACAGTGCCAACAGTCGAGTTGAGCTACTGCTGTCAAAAATGACCTCCCATCATCCTCTCTTTTCACCACCATACTTTTCGGCTGTACAGAGCAAGACAGTTATTGTTTCTTAATCTTGACTTGTCTCCAGATAGTAGCGTTCATTTGTAGGTGCACCACAACAATTCATCAAAGCGACCAACGCTTCTAAGAAAACACTCCGGAAGACATGCAGGGTGCAAGGGAGAGACCTCGTTAACCCACAGTCCTCATGTGAAGCCCACAGCTAACCACTCACAGCCAGGGTAGAGTCGATGTGTCTTTTGGCAGAGTACTGGCCGGCCAGGGCGTCCAAGCAAGGGTAGGGAGAGGACGTCCCTGTGATTGGGGGGGAGAGGATAGGCACGCGTGTTTTATGGGCCGCACGTGGCGGGGGCG
>NW_026267228.1:754324-757385 GCF_000697945.3 Frankliniella occidentalis
CACTCATATTGATGAGTAGATTAAGTGAGAAAATTTTGGCCGAAGTTGTAGAGGGTCGATGTAAATCGCTCGTGATCTAATTTGATCTTCCTCGGTGAGGATGAAAAATATATTTTAAAGCAGGTCACGGTCACAATCGCATCTAAAATGACACCCCCCCCTCCACACACACACACACACACACTCGACGTGTTGAATGTACACAATAAATGCTTATGGACATTTTCATTCATAGCTTACTGAGTTCTGTGTACGTGTTCCGCTTGTGCATATTTTTTTACGCCAAATATGGTCAAATTTGATCGTACCGGCGTATGAAAAAATGCGTTGGCGGAGCGCGTAACAGAACTCAGTAAAGCTATGAATAAAAATGTTCATAAGCCTTTAGTGTGTACCGAGTGTAAAGGCTAACACACCCCAGTGTTGCGGGTTTGCATACCCAAGGGGGCTCTGGCGCCTTACGGGCAGATCGGGTAGACAAACCCGCAACACTGCGGTGTATTGCCTTTACAGACGGTATTACTAGAAAGAATAATTAAAAGTTACTTTATCTCCTTCAAAAACTCACAGTCAAACATCGACATCTTCCCGCGCTTTGCTCTGCTCTCCGTCGCTCCCTTTTGTGCCTCCCCTTCTCGTGGCCCAGGGCCTCCGGGCGTGCACTTTTAGGATGGAAATAAGAGGTCTGCGAGGACGGAGGGCGGTTAACGACGAGGACCCACGGGGTAGTGGGGGGGGGGGGCGAGGGGAATGGTTTGGGGAGGAGGGAGCGAGTTGGAAGTTATGAATATCAAACATGCACACGTTAATAACGCTAAAGGCCCTGTCCCTCCTCTGCAGCCTGCTGGGTAGGCAGACCCGCAACGCAGCCGTGCGTTCATAGGCCCGTGCTGCCTACCTGCCGGGCGACCTGATGCAGGAATCAAAATACTTCTTACAACAATAATCACTCTTTTTTTTTCGGAAGCGTTGCTGAGAAAATCTTTTAAATTTTCCGAATAGCTTCTCTGTGGGCTACATAACTCAACCAATTGTAACTTTTCTCGACTTCTATATTTCAATTGTAGTCTTTTTGAGGTTTTTGGTAGTGCACTGCGTATGCGGCCTATGGCCTATGAGACGGTGCAACTCTAGGTCGCTGCTCGCCATGCGCCGAGATGCTGCAGAGAAGGGAGGGGGCTGGAACAAGAAGTTAGTTATCGCAAACTTGGAAACAACTACTGTAACTGTAGTTATGGCTCCGCAGCACAAACCTGCGCAGCAGCAGTCTCTGTCTTATTATCACGACACAAGTGACCCCCCCCCCCCTCCCCTTCCCCCTTTCTACCCCTCCTATCTCGCTATAAACGGGCAGACCGGGCAGACAACAAAATAAGTCTCGAGTCGGTACTCTGTCAAAAACGTTACGAAAGGTATGATGTACGACACATCGAGGAGAGGGCCTACCCTATAGTCGACACGCCTCGCTTGCCCGCTCGTTCTTTCTTTCCAATGTTCAATTCGTCTTTCTTTCGCCTCGGGCCTCGGCTTTCAGCAAAGTTTTTGCGCACTGTTGTCATTGTTGTTGTGTGTTGTGTGTGTGTGTGTGTAACGGGGAGACAGAGATTGAGAGGGAGGGGGGGGGCTGTGCCGAGCTGTGCCCTCGCGTGGACGTTTCGATTTATCGCATCGGGTCCTTGTCTCTGCGAGGTCTGTATTTTCCTCTCTCGGGGCCTGCTTGCGGTGTGGTGCTTGGGGTGGGCCGGGCGGGGCTGGCGGGCAGGTCTCCATAATGGCTACACGACGCCTCAAATTGAGCGAAAATGATAACTGAATCCGATCCAGAGGGCGAGGAGGCGGCTTTGGGGGGCGCCTGGCTCGACCTCCTCGGCCCGGGCTGTGCTGGGGCAAGGGCGAGGCCGTGCGGCCGCGGGTCGGCCGGGGGCAGAGGCCGGGGGTGAGGCTGACACCCTCCTCTCCTCCTCACAGCGCCGCACAGCGCAGCGCAGCACTTCCGGTGTAAGTCTCTCGGGCTCTGCCTCGGTTCGGTTCACCCTCTAGGCGGGCGGCTCTGTGTGTGTGTGCGTGTGTGTGTGTGTGTGTGTGTGTGTGTGTGTTGGTGCGGTAGGCGGGGGAGGAGAGGAAAGGGTGGGTTGTGGGTAGGGTGGGGGTGTAGCGGACAATAGCATAATTTCAGTGTCATTCGCTCAACTTTCATTTATTCCATATTTTTTTTCTGAGACGGACTGGGTAAATCCATGGGTCGCGGGTGTGGTCAGTTCTCCAGGAAAACGAACGGTCCACGTGGTTGCCATGAGAAGACGCAGGTGCGAACGGGTTTGCCTACCCAAGGGGCTATGGCGCCTTACGGACGGATCGGATAGGCAAACCTGCGCGCTCCTGCGTCTTCTCTGAATCACCCGGCACACTGAAAACTGGTTGGCGTTCTTTGTCTCAGAACTCCAAATATCGGCGTCTTTGAACGCGAGATATTTGCGCTCCTTGTCTCAGAACTCCAAATATTGGCGTCTTTGAACGCCAAGATTTGGCGTTCTTCAACATTTTGGCGTCATAGTCGCCAACCAGTTTAGAGTGTGAGGACGTTCTCCTACACCCAGACAACCATTTATGTAGTTGATACAACTATATCAGGGTTGTAAGAAACAAAATTTTGTTCCTAAAACCGACTAAAATTTAGTAACCCCATTTTTAACTAAATATGGTCACACCAATGAAATTAAGTCAGCTAGACTAAATGATGTCATCGTCACGGAATTTTGGTGTCCAGGGCTGAAATTTCCCCCAGCTTGCAACCAGCCGTCAGCTATATTGTCCGACCTATTTTTCTCCGACCTGGCGATTTTTCCAAAATCCCAAAAAGTGCTGTCCGACCTATTTTTCTCCGACCTCATCGATATGCTAAAATTTGGGAAAATGTGGCTCCTGCAGTTTATACTTTACCCCACGTTTCCTACCCCAGGCCCAGGGGTCCGTAGCGCCAAACGAGCATTGCAGGTAGGCAACACGCACGCCTGCGTGCGGTACAGCATAACCACGACGACTGGCGGGTTCGCCTACCCCA
>NW_026267228.1:758525-758956 GCF_000697945.3 Frankliniella occidentalis
ACTACCCTCGGCAACCCGCCCTGGGGTTCGAGTCCCACCTGGGACTCGGCCTGCTCGTTTTTATGCAAAAGAGGAAGAAATCGCTTGACCCAGCAACCGACGGCATACTCGAACCCCAGAGAGTTGGACGGAAGCTTTATCTGCTGGTAGCATTCGAACCGGGCGACCAAGAAAAAAAAAGCGCCGGCGGCACGGCTTGAACCTCCGACCCGACAGTCCCCGACCCAATACCTTTACGCACTCGGCTACGGGGCCGCACTCTTTCCACACCGACTAGAACACAGGCTGACGATAACGCGGCGTGGGAAAGAGAGAGAAAAAAGGCGGGCCGGCCGGGTCCCAGGTGGGACTCGAACCCCAGGGCGGGTTGCCGAGGGTAGTCGAGCTTCTCGTACAGTGCGTATAATTCAAACATAAAAACGAATAATTAG
>NW_026267228.1:759485-767842 GCF_000697945.3 Frankliniella occidentalis
CCGAACTCCGAAGTTAAACAGGCGGGTCCCCGTGTCAAAGCGGGGTGGGTAGGGCTCACATTTTTTTTTTTTTTCATTTTTATTATTTTGTTGGTAAAATGAATCCGGCTCTACACGGTGAAAAAAGTTTCTTGTATTACAAGACCCGGTCTTGGATCTTATGGAGAACGCCAATGGCATCCAAGGCTAGGTCTTGTAATACAAGAAACTATTTTTACCGTGTAAGAGGTATTTTAACTGCCGGTTGCACGGAGGTGATTCACGTCTAAAGCTTAGTGCCACACTGCCGCACTGCCCGTAAGGCGCTCCGGCCACCTGGGGTAGGCGAACCCGCCAGTCGTCGTGGTTATGCTGTACCGCACGCAGGCGTGCGTGTTGCCTACCTGCAATGCTCGTTTGGCGCTACGGACCCCTGGGCCTGGGGTAGGAAACGTGGGGTAAAGTATAACTGCAGGAGCCACATTTTCCCAAATTTCAGCATATCGACGAGGTCGGAGAAAAATAGGTCGGACAAAACCTAGGTCGGACAGCACTTTTTGGGATTTTGGAAAAATCGCCAGGTCGGAGAAAAATAGGTCGGACAATCTAAATACACTACGACGGAGTGAAGTTGTGTGGAGCGAGTGGCTGAAGATCATCGGCTGCTAAGACAGACTAGACTAAGGTTCGACTACTTTTCCTCTCCCCCCCCCCCTCACCTGAAAACTCCTATGTTGCCTGTGCTTTGAAAGGTCGGACCTTCTCAGGACAGCAGCGAGCGGACATCAGACGACGAGCGATAACTCATGCGCGTAGGATAAGGTAAGGGTAAAGGGGGGGGGGGAGCTGCGCAGGCGGTGTCCAAATCCGCTCACTTCAGCTCGGCAAGACGGGCAAGACTCGGCACGGCACGGCAATCGGCAGTCCAGCCAGTCGCAGATGCAGATGCAGACGCGGAGCGCGGAGCAGTGCAGAGTTTGTGTGAGGAAGAGCTTGTCTATTGTAGTGAACAACTCAAATCTGTTCGGTCCTCTACTTCCAAGCAAATAAGGTAACTACTTTCGACTGTTATTAAGGGCCATATTTACACTGCAGCAGAGTAGTGCGAAGTGTTACGGAATGAGGGCTGCGTATAACGATTCGCGACAACTCGACGTCGACTGCCCCGCGATAAAGATTACTCCCGAGGACATCACTTCGCGCGGCATTAGCGAGGGACAGCACCCTAACCTCACCATGCGCGTAGGAGTGGAAAGAAGGAGTGAGAAAGCATTCCGGTAAAGCTGAAATGCAGAAGAAACCGGAATGGTTTATTGGATTTGAACCAATCTCTAGGCCAGCCTTACACCGGAATCAGTTCCCTTACTATACCTTACAACCTACTCGACACTAGGCCTATGAACAAATTTAAAACTTGGTAGCTATAACAAAAATATTTTATTACTGTCAACAAAAAAATACATTGTGAAAATCTTGATAAGCCTGAAACGAGCCTGTGTGAATAATGTTGGTTGCTTATCTAGAAAAAAATCAAGAAAATTCTTAGAAGAGTCTTTAAATAAACATCTCAAATTACTATTTACCTATGAATTTGTTGACAGCTATCAACAATTATTTACTATCCCAGCAACATTTTGGTTCATAATGTAGGAACTATTTCGTTTATAAACTAGATACTAAAAGCATTGTTTAGAAATGAAGTCGTGTGGTCCTACATTAAACTTGTCGTTAAAGACTAAAAGGCGTATCTTATAGTTGCTAAGCAAGTTTTAGAGTCTTCGACCTAAACATATCAGTTGACTAATGACACAGCTCTCCGTAACCAAATGTATACCATTATAAAGACAAAATATGTGAGTGTGTACGTGTAAGAAATATAATTTGTTTTTAAAATCCATGAATTTGTATGTAACTGCTCGCCAAAATTAGAGGCGCACTTGTTCGACGTGGCTTAAATTCTAAGGTTTTGGAGTTGGAGAGCTAAGAATTCGCAGTCACTCATAACGAGGCTCACGAAGTGCGCAACCCGTGCGCCATCCCTTACGAGCTCAGCAACCCCTCGAGTGAAGAGAGGTGAAAAAATCGATCTTGACAAGTCCGAAAATGTCACTTAATGTGCTCAAAAAGTAATGTCCTTTCCAGGATCAACTCATTTTTAGCCCGCTCTTTTGCTTAAAAGCTATATAAGCGGGCTAATGCCATCGCCCCTGTGTTCGTCTGTCTGTCTGTCTGTCTGTCTGTCTGTCCGTTTCGCAAGAAGGACGTGAGCTAGAGGTTTGAAATTTTCAGGGTATTATTGTTGTCACCTCTGGACAACGAGGTCTCGCCTGTTTCGGCTGGTTCGGCCCAGTCCACCCCCGGCTTGCAACCAGCTGAGGAGAAGACGGAGTTAGGTACATAGTAGACCGAGGGGCTGAAAATCATGGGCTGCTATCAGACAGCAGCGGACACAGACCATGAGATGGCATGCCGGTAGAGTAGTTGGGAGAGGGGGGGGGGGCGTAGGCGTGCTGGTTTCGCAGCAGGAGCGAATTAAGGTCCGGCTGACAGGGGGGGAGGGGCGATGCACTGCCGGTTGCCTAAATACAGCGCAAATTGCCTACCTTCCAGGCGGCCCTCTGGAGACGACAAGGGAGGCGATCGTCCCCGCCCCCTCCCCTTAATCCGCGCCTGCTGCGCAGTCGGCGACTGGGGCCCTAGGGGCTGTCGGCTCGGGGCAGTCGCTGCATGGGCGTGAGAGCCAGCAGCGCAGAGGGAGGCTGTGTGACGGAGAGCTGGTTGATAGCAGTCAACATCTCAATTCTCGTCGGTCCCCTAACTTCCAAGCTCTGGGGAGTTCGCCACTCGCGATGCGCCCCCCTGCACCACGGATTTAAAGGCTGGGGACCAGCGCGTAAACGCTGAGCGGGGCGTCCTCGACGAGTAGAGCGGGGCCGGTTGCCGCGTGCGACCCTTTTGCGTTCGATAGGCAGGAGGGGCGATGCACTGCCAAACAGGGGTCTTGTAGCGCAAATTGCCTTCCTTTCAGGCGGCCCACTAGAGGCTACAGGGAAGGGGGGGGGGGCAATGCGCGCCCATGCTGCCTGTGTCTACATCGTGCGCCCGAATCTTTGTAACGCCAACAGCACGTGTAGTGTTGGCAAGTAAAGTAAGCAGAGCCATTATTATTATTTTCGCAGAGCGTCATGGAGCTGTTGCTGCTGCCGGATGACGATCTGCTGGAGGTGTTGCGGCACCTCGACGTGCCGGACCTGCTGACGTGCCGCCTGGTGTGCAAGAGGCTGGCGGAGCTGGCCCTGGACCCGCACGTCTGGCAGCACCGCTGCCTACTCGACTCGGAAGAGCTTTATTGGTCGAATCCGGTGCTGCGTCTTGCACCTTGTCTGCAGACGGTGCACACGAGAGTCAATGGCCTCGTCGACACGACGGACGCGTTGCTCACGACGAGGTGTGCTGTGAAAGACTTGCGATTGGACGTTTGCCAAAACTGGATCGGGCTCGCAATAGCTGTACTCCAGAACCTGGTGGCGCTCGGACGGCTAAGAGAGCTTGAAATAAGGTTCCTTATGTCTGGGATTTCTGATCCCGACGAGTATGCCCTTGTGACCAGGCTGATGAAGATAGTCTTGGCGTCCCGCTTGGAGCGCTTGACTGTTTGGGGCGACATCCCGCCCTGTGCACAGACCTCCGCGGCAAGCCTCGATCGTCACAGCGGACAATGCACCCCGCCCAAGTCATCCCTAAGCTACTTCAGGAGCTTGGGCGCCAGTTCGGCGTCATTTTTCAACCTAGTGCTGTCTTCGCAAGCTGCCACTCTGAAGACCATTTTCGTCACTACCTTCCATGTCTCTGCCTTCGACGAGTCGACGGTGCTCCTGCTGGCTAAGTTGCCGAATCTCCGCAAGCTGAATTGCTCTCTGTTCCCCGGCCTGGAGGCACTGGCCGCGTGCCCGAGGTTGGAGGAGGTGACTCTCCTTGTGTTCCCAGAGCACCCTAAACTTTACCGCGCGGGGGCGACCAAGTTCCTACGGCGCGCCAGCCAGCTGAGGAAAGTCCATCTGTCCCCGCGTCGTGTTGATACCTATGCCGACTTCGTCACTGCCCTGGTCGCGTCCGGGGCGTCCAACGTCGAGGAGCTGAAGATCAGTAGTATTCCCATGCGCTCGCCACAGGCGCAGTCTGTGCTGCTCAAGGCGCTGCCCTCGCTGCCGGCCCTGCGGGTCCTGGAGCTAGAGAAAGTGCCGGACGAGTTGCTGCGGTGCATTACACCCGCCTTGGCCCCTCGCCTGCAGATCCTCGTCGTCACCCACGCGGGGAAACTCGCGGACAGGCCGTGCGGACACGCCTGGCTTCACGTGGACGCCGTCAAGGCGGTCCAGCGTGCGAACCCCTCGCTGCGAGTGTTTGTGGATAATGACACGCCCCTGTACTGCCCTGACGATGAACTTTGTAAACTGTGTGCGCTGGACTGTCACCGCGGTCGGTTCAGGGAAGAAACAAGAACGACCCCTTCTTCTGCCTTCCCTCAGTTGCTCCTCCCACGAGACGACTTTTAAAATGTACAATGCTAATTCTGATTTCGTAGAATTGCTTTCGTTTTCTCATGGAAAATATAATATCAATGTACGTAATTATTTTAGAAATTATTTTTTGATGTTATCAGTTTCGTTAACTTGTCCTCTTAGAAGAATACATACCTCTTCTGTAATGAACAACGATGTGTAAGTGCCTCAAAGTGTTGTTTTTAAATTCATTAATTTCATTTCGTTTCTTTTAATTTTCCTGCCTCTTAACAGAAAACATACAGCAGCCTGACTAAACAGAATCAGTATTACTGTCACAACCTATCTGATTGTATTGTCATTTAACTTTCATGATAAAAAGGGGCACATCTCAGCTACTACACATTCTTCTTGGCTTGGTGCGCAATCCGGCCTAAAGCCGGTGTGGTTGGTACTTTAGTCCAGTGATGTCGCCCTCACCTCTAATTCTTTGTGGTGTCCGCCGTTTCTGTGCGGCCGTCGACGTTGGCCCGTGACAATAGCGCCGCGCTCTCGTCGGTTGCAAAAAAAAACAACAACCGCGAAACGCGACCCACCGCTCTGTGCTTCTGTTCGTTGCGCCTAAGTAGTCCAGCCTGAGACCTAAATATTTTCGACTTCGAGCCGCTCGTAAACTCAGTATTCATCTTTTAACTATACATAACGAGGTAACGGTTCTCTTTTGCACTTCTCTTGGGTATGACGTCTAGGTCTGCAGTGCTTCCAGCATAATGCATATTGTGAATGTGGGTCTTCGTGCAGTCGATAGTGTACGTATTTAGAGTTCCTGAAATGCGTGATTTTCACGCTCCGTAAGCTTCGCGAAGCCAATGGGGCACCAACTCACGTCTTGAGGGACACTCGCGTTCGTGATTTGTGAACTTTGGCGGTCAACTCAAACTCGAACGCAGCGGCGCAGCTGCAAGTTACGTTCGTAGCAAAAATATCATTGGGTCTTGAGCTATTGTGGCAATCCTGAACTTACTGAAGGGGCCGTGATATCCGGTTCCAGGGCACAAAAAAGAGTTAATCTTGATCGAGATGCCGATTGGACATGTGTGTAGGGTTGCCTGGTTGCCTAGAGAGGGGTTTTGATAGGACAGTGAAAGTCGCAGAAAATTCGTCAGGGTGCCAGTGGGTGCCAGTAAAATGTGAAATAAGCACCTGTTCGGTGTCGGCAGGCAACGTTAGGGGCGTGAGCCCGCTCGCTGCCCCACGAACGGGTTTTCGCCGTCAGACAAGTCCTCATAAGGGTGGTGTGCGCTGCAGGACGAGATCGCGGTCGAAGGCCCTTCTACCTGGGAATCATCCAGAAAGTACGTCCGTCATTCGCCGTGACGAACTGGCAAAGATCGACCCCTGCAAGCTCTCATTAGCGCCTGGTAGGTAGCCAACATCGTGTCTGCCGTGCATGCGTGCACTGCGGGGTGGCCTACCCTGCGTTTCGAAGGCGTCAATCTCCTGTAATGTGCCTATGAATGTGAGAAAAGCGGACGTACTTTCTGGACGATCCCCTGGAGCGAATTCCACTGTGGCAGAATGAGGACTTGTGCATCAGTGAAAACCCGTCCGGGAGACCAACTATACCGTCGATAAGCACGTGAGCGCTGACTTATACTGTTCTCTGTTCGCGCACTGTCGCAGGCCATGGAGCTGCTGCTGTTGCCCGAGGAAATGTTGCTGGCGCTGATGCGGTACCTCGACGCCCGGGACCTCCTCTGTTGCCGCCTGGTGTGCAAGCGGATCGGGCAGCTGGCCCTGCACCCGCACCTGTGGCGGCGCCTCCGGGTCTACGAGTACGAAGGGGACCGCCATTTGGCGTGCCCTGTGCTGCGACTGGCGCCTCTCCTGGGCCTGCTGGACGCCGAGGTCCCCTCGAAGGAGTGCCAGTTGGCGCTCGCCTCGACTCGGTGTGCAGTGACGGAGTTGCAGCTCACCGTCCACCAGGGTGGCGCCGTGCTCGCAGCTGCCGTGATACGCAACCAGGAGGCGCTCGGCCGTTTAAAACGTCTGGACATCGCGTTCTCACCTTGGGATCTCGGTACCGGCGTCGATCTCCTGCTGAGGACTGTGGCGTTGACGTCGGGTCTGGAGAGCCTCTCCATCAACGAAGTCCCGTTTCACAGCACGTCCACCGTGGATATCCTCGTCCGACACAGCACCCGGCTGTGTAAGCCGTCCCTGAGGAAGTTTCGCGGCCACCACCTGCAATATGCAAGTCATGCGGAGGCGTTTGTCGACTTTGTGCTGGCCTCGCACGCGGCCAGTCTGGAGGAGGTCGACCTGCTGCGCCGCGTGTCATGGGAACCTGAAGAGTACCCCGTAACAGCGTCGAGGGCGCTCCTGCTGGCCGGGATGCCAAATCTCCGCAAGCTTTCGTGCTTCTCGATGCCAGGGCTGGAGGCCGTGGCCGTCCGCGAGACTCTGGAGGTGGTGACCCTCGCTATGCGTCTAAAAACGACATCCGACGCCGATAGAGTAGCAGTCGCGGCGGCGGCCGAGTTCCTTCGGCGCGGGGCCGGCCAGCTGCGGGAGGTCACACTGATCTTCCACATTGACCGCTCCTGCGCCAGCGCTGAGGGCCCCGAGGACGACGACGACGACCCCGACCGCGTCAACACAGACTTCATCACGGCCTTGGCCACCTCCGGACGGTCGACCGTCGAGTTCCTGAGCATCAGCGGAGAACACGCGACGAGCACCTCGCGGCTGCAGCTGTGCACCGCGCTGCTCGACACGATGCCCTCGCTGTCCGCGCTGCGGCGCCTGGAGGTGGGGGGGCACGTGGCGGTGGACCAGCTGCTGCTGGGCATCACGCCCGCCTCGGCCCCGGTCCTGCAGAGCCTCCTGCTGCATCCCAAGCCGAGCCTGCCGTGCGTACACGCCTGGCTGCACGACGGCGGGGACGCGGTCGGGACGGCCCTCTCCGTGAACCCCGCGCTGCAAGTGTTCGTACGCAGGACTCCGCCCAAGCACTGCTCGGAGAACAAACTCTGCGCAGTGTGTGCACTGGGCTGTCACCGCGATCGACCGTGGTACAGCGACTACGATGACGCGAGAATATATCCATGTTTCGAAGGTTTTTGTCTGCTGCTTCCCCGAAACGAATTCTGCAACTAGCCGTATCGAGTTTTGTTGTTTCAGTGTGTTTTCTGTTTATTTTATTTTGTGTTCTTAGTTGTTACGCGGTATTTGAACCTGGCATGGCATGCCCAAGGACCACCCCAATAAACAAATTGTGCAACACACGTGCAAATTTGCAGACAATAGCCCTTTAAGGGCTATAGACTCCAAGTGTTGGATGGCGATGTGACATTATTAATGACTGCTGGATGTCTTTTCTTAAAGGTGAGGTGTGTACCAGTGTAGTGTACGAAAACTGCTATTTTCTGTTCGTTTGACTATGCACAATCATTTGCTTTCTGTGCATAATGTCTACCCTGAATCATTTTTCGGTCACCATTATCTTGTGACTAATGAAATATATTTTGTTAGTAAGCCTGAACTGTTACGGTTTAACCACCTTCCTGACACTATTACCCTGTTAACTCTGCCCCATTCATTTCTCATATGCGTTTGTTTTTATAGTGCGCCGGGTGATACGAGGGGAACTGTATGGGCGTCAAACGTGTCCTACAGCGTCTGGGCCCTGAGCTGCCTGAGCTCTTTATTGGCCGGGCCGCCGCCGGCTTGCCGGCTTCACTCAGTCGCTTGGCGGGTTGGCCTACCCTCTGCGCGGAGCAGGCGCTGTCATTCGCGTCCTGGAACGTTTTGACCGAGTCACCCCCAAGACACCAATGTTTAACGTTGATACGCGTTGATACCACCACGGGGGGG
>NW_026267228.1:769047-780011 GCF_000697945.3 Frankliniella occidentalis
CACCCCCCTCCCCACTTGGAGTTCATAGTGACCCTAAGATATGTGTGTACCCTGTACCCCATGTCGCAAATACTGCGGGATCTCTCTGTGGACCTCAATAACAGGCCTGTCCTGTTAGGGCCGCATATAATATTTGCACCCCTGCCCCCTAGAGGTCACGCCTCAGTTTTGTACCTCTCGAGCAGCTGCCGGTCCTGGCCGATCCACGGCGACAGCTGGTAGTGCTCGCGGGGCGGGCGCCAGGGGATGACGCGTCGCTCGTACAGCGGCCGCTTGGCGCGCGCCGCGACCGGGATCTGGAGGACAGGGTCATTCTCATCAGTTCGTTTTCTCTTCAACGGGACTCGCGATTAAAAATGAAAGAGATTATGTTTTCTTGCCTCCCGTTCGGGTTCTGGCTCCGCGCACTTCCCCTCGTCGGCTGGCAGGGAGGAACATACAGATTAATGGGGGATGTTTTAAAACTGTAAATGTAACTGTTAAAATAGTTTGTTTGCACTTTTTCAATCACCAAAAAAATGCTAGCATCTATCAAACACAATCCAATGTTAGTAACTTGGATATTAGAAGCCATGTTTGTGTTTTGTTACTTTTTTGCAAACTTGCTTTAAACGTTACGAATCCGTGTTTTAAAAATTAATTACACAAACTCAAGTTTTGCCCTTCCACCCTCAGTCGCGCTCTTCGCTGCGTTACCTATCTGCCCCGGGATGTAGTAGTCCGTCTTGTCCACCTGCACCGCCTCCCCGACGTCCACCGGGCCGCAGTCCTTGAGCAGCTTGCAGTAGCCGTAGTCGTCGGGCCTGCCGACGGGCTTGCCCGGCCGCGCCAGCGACCCGTTGTACCAGAAGGGCGTCGGCCACAGCAGGGAGCTGGCCGTGGCCGAGCAGAGCGGAGCAGAGGATGCCGTTTAACGCGCCGCGCGCCCCCGAGCAGGCCGTGGAGGCCGCGGCGGCGGTGACGCCTGGAGGGTGGCTCACCTCATGGGCAGGACCACTTCCTCCTCCTTCTCCAGCGCGGCCGGCTGCTCGGGCTGCTGGGGCGGCGAGTGCGTCCGCGGCGGCGGTGGGCAGCCCGCGCCCGCGGGGTCCCTCGGGAAGGGGAACAGCGCCTGGTGCTCTGCGGGGGGAGGGGGGGGGGCAACAGGGGCGGCGTAAGCAGCGGCTGACATACAGTACGGCTCGTATACAGGGGTTTTGTAGCTCAAATTGCCCACCTTCCAGGCGGCTATCTAGGGACGGGGGGGAGGAGGGATCGCCCGCCCCTCCTCTAAAATGGGCCTGGTTAGCAAACGGGTTGCGGTTGCGCCGCTCTCGCGAACTCGCTCTCTCAGGAGGTACGGTGCCCTCTCACCTTGTGGGTAGAGCTGTGCCGGTCGGGTCAGGCGGACCACGGTGGCGCTCGCATCGCTGGGTGGGGGTACCCAGTTGGCCCTGTCCGCGAGCACCTTCAGCTCCAGGACGGTCGGGTGCAG
The DNA here is from genome assembly GCF_000697945.3 of Frankliniella occidentalis. Classification (NCBI taxonomy): domain Eukaryota; kingdom Metazoa; phylum Arthropoda; class Insecta; order Thysanoptera; family Thripidae; genus Frankliniella; species Frankliniella occidentalis. The sequence continues at coordinate 770,522 of NW_026267228.1, forward strand.
CTTCACGTCGTGGTACCTTCAGTGTGTCAGTGTGACCGACATTTTTCGCTTGTTTACTCAATGTTTTCAGCTGAGTTTCTAAGTGCTCGTTTGTTGGTTCAACAGATTCCCGTCCGTTTCCCGGGCGTTGCTCACCCCGCGTTGACGCCCGTGCCGAAGTGATGGTGCGTCCTCGGCACGGTGGGGACCGTCTTCATGCGCTCCCCGAACACGGGCAGCAGGTTGACGCCGCTGTACTGGCCGAAGTGGGTGCCGTACGAGGCGTCTGGTGTGCAGCGTCAGAAACGATACCGGTGCGATGTCGATCTGCTGACTTTGCGACATCGTCTCGCCTCCCGCTCACCTCGGTAGTGCTTGACCTCGCGCACGTAGCGACCCACGGAGGGCTGCGTCACCCTGGGCGGGAGGCCGATGGTGTGCGCGTCGTCGGAGAGGAGCGTGGGCACCACCTCCACCTCCTTGAGCACCGGGGCCGCCAGCTGCCGCTCCCAGCCCGCGCCGCGCTCGACGGGCTGCCGTAGGAGGGTCAGGAAGGATTCAAGGGAACGCGAGGTCGCGATCACGTCGATCGGAACAACGGGGCTCTCCTACCGGAAGTAGAGTCCTACCGGAAGCTGCAGCGCGAGGCGCGGCCCGTGCTGCGGCCGGGTCCTCCCGGGCCCCTCGAAGACCACCGCCATGCCGAAAGCCTAGCTCGGGGGCTCGGGGCAACCCGGGGCACCATCACCATGACGCTGGCCCGCCTCTGTTGGGAGATGACGCGGCGCTGGTCGGCTGGGTCGAGTGGGTTTTAACTCCAACTCACCTGCTCACCTGAGACCCTTGCGGTGCTACGACGCGCGTTTCCGGTTTCCATCTTCTAGGAGAAAGCATCAACCATGGAGGGTTGGGTCTTTTCAGACTATGTGAGGCTTCTTACACCGGTTGTAGTGCGCGCCGGCGCCGCGCCCTCGTTCTCACGTCGATCATCTTTGGCGCTTCGGTTTGAACTGACCGAAATAGCGCGCCAGGCCTAATGGAGGAGTAGCCTCGCTGAAGCAAGAAACAAGCCCCATCTCGATTGCAATGAAGAACGGGGATGGGGCGACTCGTGCGACCCTCGCGGCCAACGCGAGAAACGCTGAATGTTGTTGCGTGCAAAAGCAGGCTGAGGGGGAGACGAGTAGGGAGAAAAGACAAGTTAGTTATGCCCTACATTGTCAACAACAAATCCTCACTGGCTCCAATTTCATGATGGACCTAAATCTTTAAATTTAATTTTAAATTTAGAGTGGCAGTTGGAGTGTTATTGATTCAGTCCTAGAGCTACCACAGACATTGAGTCCAAGTCACTCGTCTGTAGTCGTCATGGAGCTGTCAAAAGGTTAGTTTTTCATAATGTTTTTGCCTTTTTTACCTATTGATTCGCACTATGTTGTTGAACGGAGGAGTTAAAAAAGCTAATTTGATGATAAGTTTTATTTCTACCTCACAAAGGAACAAGCAAAGCTCTACAAAAATTCTCACTTATCACTTTTACATCTGTCTTCATTTCAATCTGTAGTGTTGTACTGTCTCGATTGATTCACAGGTTTTATCGCTGATCTCATATCCGTTTCCAAACGTACTTTTTGGACCAATTCAATGTTTCTTTTATGATTAGCGATACTTCGTTCACAATCTCAGTAACAGGACCTGTGCATATCTAACCTCAATGATGTGCAACTTTCCTGTTGATACATTGCTAAATCATAAATTCTTATACTTTGTTCTTAACCAGAGTAAATATGGTCTACCTCACGTTTTTTTAAAATTTTACACTCTCTCATTTTGGTTTAAAGGTGGTGTGTCTTCTTCATTAGCTTAAAATGGATTGTAGAGCGTACAAAGTAGATCAGTATGAATGAAGAAGAACTCTTAATAAGGGCCGCGGAAGAGCGTGCCATTATTGTCAACAAATATGCTCATGGAAGAGAGGAAGGTGCTCAAATTGACCCGTGGGAAGACCCACAATTTGAAATATATCATGTCACTGATCGCTATGGGTTTATTCAGTAAGTTTCTGTACTTTTTCAATAGCTGAAGTTACAGTGTATCTTGTGTTGACTTGGGTTTTGTAAATTAACTTTGGTGATTTTGCAGTGATGAACGAATTGCTCAGCGTAACGATAAAAAACAAATACAAGTGGAAATGGAACGGGAGAAGAAATGGCTGAAAATGGCCAAAGAATGGGATCATCATAAACGTAGCCCAGAAAAGTTAAGACGCCGGGTGTACAAAGGCATTCCAGACTCTCTGAGAGGAACATTTTGGAGTCGATTGCTAAATTTAGAAACAATTAAACAAGAGCAGAAGGGGAAGTATGAGGTAGGCTGATATTTTTTGTATTGTCCATTGTATATAATGGCACTATAAGTAAATACCTATCGTATTTGATTTAAAAATAAAATTTTTACTGCAGGAAATGCGAGCAATAGCATGGAAGTGGTCACCTGACATAAGACAAATTGATTTGGATGTTAATAGAACGTATAGAGACCACGTGATGTTTCGTGAGCGCTATGGCTTAAAACAGCAAGCGTTGTTTAATATTTTAAGCGCTTATTCTGTTTATAATAGGGAAATTGGGTATTGTCAAGGAATGTCTCAAATAGCTGCACTTCTCTTAATGTATATGAATGAGGAAGATGCATTTTGGGCTTTGTCAGCATTAATATGTGACAAGAAGTATTGTATGCATGGTAAGTAAAATCAAATCTTTTTCTGGTTTCTCTTTCATTCTTTTCATAGCATACACTGGTGCTGCTTTTGTTTTTAAGGTTTACTTGACGTAATTTTACTCAGTCTGTAAGTTATCTAAACCTTCTTTATGACCGTTTTCTTACAGGGTTCTATATTCAAGGATTTCCTAAGCTTGTGCGATATCAAGACCACCATGACAAGATAATGAATAAATTCCTACCAAAGCTCAAGAAGCATTTAGATCGCCATGGAGTTGATACTGGTATCTACACTCTTAAATGGTTTTTCCAATGTTATCTAGACAGAGTGAGTAATCTATTCTTGTATAATGTTTAATTTAATCAGCCTTGTAATGTACCACAATATTTAAGTACGGTCTAATCTTTTCTGACCTAATACTCAATATCTTCAATATTCTATTTTAGGTCCCTTTTCGACTTGCGCTGCGAATATGGGATGCCTATTTATTAGATGGAGAGCGAGTGTTAATTGCTGTGGGTTACAACCTTTTGAAATTACATCGTCAACAACTTATGCGACTGGGCATGGATGATATTTTAACATACCTACAGGTAGGTCCTAGGTAGTTAGTACGTATTAACATAATGCATTGACAATTTTATGAGCATTTTTCTTATCATTTACCTACTTTAGATTCGAATGGAACGAAGTGAAATGGATGATGATATTGTAATGGAGAGCCTCCAGCGTTGTATGGAAGAGTTGAAGAAAGCTAAGTTACACTACCCTGGTCCTTCACCTCCAGATGAACTTCCGAAAATGCCATTTGGAACATTTACTGAGCCAACATTTGAGCAGAAGGTAAGGAAAAAGCTTCATTTGTTTGAAGTTGTTTTGAGATTAATTTGCATCTGAAATTACTGATGCAGATTTATTCAGTTTCAATGGTTTAAAACATCTTTGCTTTCAGGTGGGGAGAAGAACAAGTGAATTGACAGCACTGGAAAGAGTAGCTACAGAATCCGTGGTGTTAAGGAGACAACAGACTGAGGAACAACTAGAAATGGATCAACTTTCACCCCGACCCCCTGGAGCAACAAGCAACGGTCATCACAGGCTGTCTCATATCTCTGGTAGTGACGGCGGAAATCTTGGAGGTGTGTACCTATGAATAATAGTCTAGATGGATATTAAAATTTAGCTTACCTGCATGAAAATTAAAGTTTTGCTGCATGTAAAAACTTTACTGTGATGGTGACCTCCTTCCCCTAACATGGAATCTGCTTTCTGCCTCTCTTTTCTTTTGATATGCTTCAAAATGAAAAATTTATGAAACAAGAAACGTCTTATAAATTACTTGTTTTTGTTGAATTTTTTTCCTCCCTTGCTCTATTTTCTTGTGTTTCCTTAGACCCTCAAAATACATTGAAACTAGTAACTTTGTTTTTATTTTACATGAAATATGGAATGTGGGGTCTCAGAATACTTTCATTATATGTTTTGAATTCATTAAAGATACACTTTGTGTCAGTGTTATAATTTGCAAGTTATTGTCGTACTGTCATCTTTATTTTGAAACATCAGAGCCCATAGTTCCTTCCAAACTGTCCATAATTAATTTTAGAATTGTCTGCAAATTTCTGACTCTCATGCTTTTGTCTTTCTTTTTCTTCCTGTCACATGGACTAGATCAAGGTAAGCTACATGATCTTCATATCAAATTACTAATACCTACCGTATCTATTTCTGTTTGATTTTTGATGTTTTCTTTGCTTTCTTCAGGATCCAAATTCTCCTTTGATCCCAGCATCGATGACGCAAGCTCTTTGGTTTCTCGGCGATCATTGGCGGACACCAGTGTTACATCAACTGCAGACCTCTCTGTATTTTCTTCAGTGACTCGATCTCATGCGCAAGATAATAGTTTAGATACACACAGTAATGTATCTGATGAAAGTTCAGGGCCAAGGGCAATTACTCCCACTGCTACTCCTAGAGCTCTTACTCCACAGCCTTCGGCCCCTAGTCCTGATGTTGTTAGAATATATGTTCCATATTCTTCACCTTCTCCACCTTCACCCTGTCGGCAAAACGGCGATCTCCCACCAAGATCTTTACCATGCCCACTTACATCAGACCAGAACAAGTTGATAATTAAGGTGGACAATAACAGCCAGGAAGAGCAAACACCCATAGTTGAACATGGTCATTTGGTAAAGCCCTTCCAGCTCAATAGTCCTGAAATAGACTTAAAATAGGTACTGGAAATTTTACGTCATTGGCATTATAGTTCAATTATTGTTGGTACCTGATATGACTTTGGTATTTCTAGTAGGCTATACCAATCCATAAATGAGATAAATGAACTATAGGTAAGCATTTAGATTTGACAATTATGAATTTGTATTTATTTTAATATCCAAGTGAGCATTACATACCTGTGTTATTAGGCCTTTCTACTGAATCTTTGTTTTTCTTATATAAGGCTTTAGCTTAAGTATATTTGGAGTCCATAGCACTGTTGTTTGTATGCAAATTTAGAGCAAAATTTTAATGATATTTTGAAACTTAAATTATGGCGGATTTGAAGATTTTTAGAGATTTATTGTTGCTTGTGGTTTTGCTTTTTCAGCACAAATTATGTTATGTATATGTCAGTATTTGTACATAACAGACTTACGTTCTCAAAGATATGCTTTGTGTGGCAGCAGTCTAGAACTCAGTCAACAACTTTAGTTTACTGTAAATCAAAGACAAATACAAAAGACAGCTCTTTGACTATAGAGCTCGTGAAGAAATGCACACTTGCCCCTAACCATCTACTTAATTTTCATTGCCTTAAAGTTTCACTCCGCTTGAATGATCTTGACTATGCTACTTGTGTGTGCCGCCACTTTCAAGCTGCTTGACCATTCATGCTTTCTACTTGAGCATGATAACAAATAATCCCATCTCTCTCTGTCATGAATCTCAAAAATGGTAGATCTATCTGTAAATCTGACAGTGGGATTTAGAAATCTAGTTATTTTATTTTTAAGAACTGTTCCAGAAATTCATTCAAGAAAAAGATTTGACTTTACTTATCATGCATACAATACTTTCAGTACTACTGCATATCTCTCTTAAATACTATTATGTTTTAATTTTGTACGGATTTAAAATGTTTGGTGATCACAGATGCAACTTTACAACAATCTGTTTTTCTTCTGTTTTTATTTCCTTTCAGAATTTTTAAGTTTATTGTTGTCATCTTTAATTAGAGATACACTCAAGTAAAGTTGTAAAATGTGCCAAGATTTTAACATTTACTGAATCAGAGCATTGACAGTCCATCAAATGTGGACAATGGTTAGACTGTTAATTTCTTGAAGCAAGAGTCAGGGAATATTATTTCCACAGTATGAAATTATGGGACGGGGAATATGCCCTGCTGTATTATTTTATTTTTGAGATGTGGTGCTGACTGTTAAAGGAGCAGCTGCATGGTCTATGTTCTGAATTTTTTGCTATAAGAGTCATAATCACTTATTTTATGATGCAATGTGATGATGTACTGTTTCCCATTGGTCTGCAATGGTTCCCTTTCCTCTTATAGAGGACAATGAAAGATATTAAGTACAGTATGCTTAATGAATAGGTAGTTATTTCTTACTCATGTATGTTATGTATGTTACTCTCTTCATGTCTGCTTTGTAGGTGTAATAGGTTGAAAAAGTGGTTAACTGTTGTTATCTAATCCATATCATGAACAAAAATTATCTTATATGTACTTTTTTGAAGTGAACGTGGTATTTTTTGGGTATATAAAAGTTTGATGAAAACATTGTATTTTCTGGTAATTTGTTTTCAATTCTACAAATGCCGGCCTTGATTTCGCACTTCTTCTATGCTATGCTAATTGATTGAATGACAAAAAATTTGCAATTTTCATTAGAAAAAAAGTATTTTTTATTAAGACACAGATTATGTGCAGTATTGGTATGTGAATTTGTTTTATATTGTAAACATGTACTTACCCCGTAGATAATTAAATCAGTAAAAAGGAAAATTTAGGAAAAGAGAATGCTTTGTGCTGATGACATGGTGAGTGTGTGTCAATTAGTGCCTAAATGTATTCAGTAGCAGTTGAAAATCTGCTAAGGTTTTTCTAAATTCAGATGAGTCACTTCTGTCTTAATGATTCCCTAAAATTGCTATTTCTTCAAATTTTACACTCCAACTATTACAAATATGGTGATGCTGCTGACATATCGGGTGTTATTCTCCCTCTGTCAGAGGGGCACTGCATTGTTCTTACATGGTTATAGAATCATACACTTCTTTAACCAAAGAATATCAATAAAACGTAATCAGTTAGTTAACACTGTGATGTAGTGGTTGTACTCTAAAGTTGTTATGAAATTTCTAAAGTCTTCTAAAATCCATTTGTGGTTTGTTCTCTGAAATATTTTTGTCCATCAATCTTAAGCTGTCTGCTCTTGAGGTTGTTAAACTTAAATGCCAGCATCCTGTTTCTTTTCACCTTTTGTCAGTCAGTTAAAATGTCATGTAGGTAGCTTATTGGAATTAGTTTCCTATTCTTAAATATTATAATCATGTTCTATTAATACCAAATTTCATTCTGCTTGTTATGTTTATATTTAGGTTTTCTGTTAAAACAGCATGGAAAATTGTAGAACAAGAAAAATGTTTGTAATTATGTAGCTACAGATGTCAATGTTAAAAACATGATATATTTTAAAATAGGATGTGGAGTGATGCAAATTCTTTAGGACTGTGTTTGTTACAACTTATTTTAGTGCTGGCCTCTTTCTCCAAAAGTAAGTTAGCAACTGAAAATTGCTCTCTATTAAAATGTGTCTCCTGCTCATCTGTTACTGTATTCCAGCTACCGCCTCATCAATATATTTTTAAATAATCACCTTGGAAGGTGACTCGTCTCTCCTGCTGACGGCTAACTTATGATAGAGTTTCTATGGCAATCTTTCCCTTAGATTTTTCAGTTGAACAGTAATTGGTTGTGCGTGTGTTTAGTAAACAGCAGTGCAACTACATATTATTGTTACTAATTTGCTAGATCTAAAAGTTTTTCTCCTAAGACTGTGTAGAGTGTTTAGATAAGTTTTTTCCTGGTATGAAAACGATCTCTGAAGTAAAAAAATATTATAGAAATTATCAAAATATGTACAACATTCCAGGACATGGGATAGGATTTTACTGACTGTTCAGGTTTAAGTGATATGTAAGTTTTAGCTAAATCTAAAAACTCTACACAGTCCAATTAGGATTAGAAGCTGTCTGAAAGTTTAACGATTTCCTTGCATTTTGACATGCAATAATGTGGTAATGATTTACATTCTAGCAATAACCTTGTAGATTTTCTGTGTATTTATATTTTTCTATGGAAGTAATGCCAAAAATTGTACTAAAAATCAACCTTTGTTTGGTCGTTCCATTTGGAAATGTTTCTAATCTTTCTAGTGGTTATTAAAATATTTTGGCATTCAACAAATTTTGATGTACTAACGTAAAATACCATTACTATGCATTCTTGTATCATTGGCCCGTTTCCTGCTATTTAGTGTAACAGCACCTGTAAGGGTGCGGTAAAAACATCTAAATTTTAATAATAAATGAATATTTATTTTATCTGCAACTTTTGTTTGACACCTTTACCCACTTTGATCTCCGCAAGGTTGGTAACTCTGATCGGTTGGTTGTTGTTGTTGTTTGGTTGGTTATTGGCACTTTGTTTTGATCAGATCAGAAGTTAAGTCTACAAAATCATTTAAATCATGCCCAAAGTTGTTTCTCGAAGTATAGTCTGCTCAGACACCAAAGATCAAGAAGAATATGGAGAGGAGAAACCTTTGCACATATATTACTGCATTTGCGGACAGATGACATTAATTTTAGGTTAGTGACCACTTTCTCTATCAGAACACTTCATGTAGAGCAAGTAGAGGCCAGAAAACGTTTAGGTCTATCGCTCTCTCTGTCAGTTAATTTGTTCCCTTGATCTTCTAATTTGTTTTTTGTCAATTCAAAACCTTATTACTTTTTCGCAGATTGTGCAATTGAGAAGCTTCCACTTCGCAAAAGAGATGGATCTCGTGTCATTGATGGTTCAAAACATGCGCATAAAATAACTTGTGATCAAGATGAAATTGTACATATCAAAAGACCTGAGGGTATTGAACGACAACATCGTATGAAATGCAAAAAGTGAGTTTCCCATCTGAAGTTTATAATCAGTAATCTTGAATGAGCACTAAAATAATTTTCTTCCTCCAGGTGTGGCCTAGCGTTGTATTACAAACATGAGGCTCGAAGCAACACTAACTTTATTTTAAAAGGAGCTATTGTAAAAAGCTCTGGGGAGGGACCAAAAATGGATATTTATAATCAAGTAGCTGCTGTAGCTAAACCAAAGAAAATCATGGTGACAAAACATACTAAAAATATGGGTAAATTTAGTTCTGTCACTGTATCGACCATTGATGAAGAAGAAGATGAAATTGAAGCTGTAAGCTTACTCTCAATTCTGATATCCACTAATCTTTCAACTTGTACATGTTTTATCAAGTTTGGTTCTCTTTGCAGCGCGAGGTTGCTGATTCTTATGCTAATAATGCAAGAATCATTGAAAAGCAGCTAGAAAGGAAGGGAATGAATAAACACAAAATGACAGTTCAACAGACTCAGGCAGAAATAGAAGCAAAGAAGGCTCGTGTCAGAGGAACTCTGATAGATAAATAATTAGTTTGATTCTGCACTTAAAATTTGTATTCTATTTGTGTATGTGTT
>NW_026267228.1:784526-786060 GCF_000697945.3 Frankliniella occidentalis
CGTAACTGGACTGGCATTCGCTTCTTTTCGAGCGCACCTTTATTTAATTTTTTTTAGGGATCGTCGGAGAAAAGGCGTTTGTTTTGCTCAGATTCCGATGGCAAATTGATACGGGGGAGCTGGGCGCCTGCGACACTCGGGGTAGGCCGCCCCGCAGTACCGACATGCCTTGCAGGCGAGATGTTGCCTACCAACCAGGCGCCATGAAAGCTTGCAGAGGATGAACTATAGACCTGCAACGAGCGATCTATGCGAGCTAGACCCCTCCTTTGGCAGGTGACAGTGGGGTGAAAATGTCGTTTAGCTCGCATAGCTCGCTCGTTGCAGGTCTCTAGGCTGAACTTGGCAGGGTTCGCAGCGGTGAATGGCGGCGGCGGACGTACTTTCTGGATGGACTCTTGCGCCAGCCAGCCTCTTCGCCAGGGCCAGGCCGTGCAAGCTTTCGGCCGTGTGACTAACTTTACACTTAGAGCCCAAACGGCGGCGCGGTATCTTAAGGTGCCACACCTCCGCATGTGGCGTGGCCGGTTAAAACGGGAGCGGTTTCGCTCGTCTAGTCTTCACTTTGACTAACCGCGAGGCCTCTGTTGGCCCAATAAGGTTTTTGATCCGGCCGGTCCTACCTAACTTACGTAATTGCATAGCCTACTAAGCGCATTACCATAAAGAAATCGCATTTGTACTTGTTTGGCGCCTCCATCTTCAGGAGTTAAAATGTGTAAGAACTGTGCGACAAGCACGCTAGTCACTCAAATCTTGCGTGCCCAGGAAAACAAAAGAGAATGCATTAAAAAAAATGTTTTCACCGCAACGACCAACGACCTCAGTGCAAAGTATTTTGTCCCACAAATGTTTCTCCTCTGTGTACAGACCGTTGTAAGGGCGCGTGCATTTTAATCCTCGGGGGCCTATTTTTTTGCTTCTTCCTCATCCGGCCGTGGGGCGCGCAGGCGCTTATCTGCACGTGCAAGCGGGGCCCGTTTATATATTTGCAAGTGCAAACACGGCACCGGTGGCGGGGGCGGGGCGGGGTGCAGCGGGGCGCAGCGCGAGCACTGCTGCGAGCAGCAGCACCCCCAGCCTTGGGGCCACTGTGGCGATGACCAGACCAGCGTTATCTAGTGGAGAGCGTGTCCTGTAATTAGCTCGCTCTGGGGACGGCACTCGGAAAAGAGTATAGCGCTTATGCTGCACTCTTGTCGTACTGCAGAAAATTTTCGAAGAGGAAAGAGAAGGGGCGAGTGCATCTCTCTTGAGCAAAAGCTCGATATCAGCCGATATCAGCATTGAGTGTATTTTAGCGAAAAAGTTTCAAGTGTTTTGCGAATAGTGCGCCGCGCTCGTGTGTGTGTGTGTGTGTGTGTGTTTGTGTCGTGTCGCTCGGACCGGCGCGGCTCTGCGGCTCATGCTACTCGCTCGGATTTGCAAAATAATTACGCTGAACCAATTACGCGAGAGTGATCGCCCCCTCGGGAGCGCTTATCAAACGCGTGTGATCTGGACCCCGGGTCGGGCCGCGCCGCGCCGCGGTCAG
>NW_026267228.1:793730-794984 GCF_000697945.3 Frankliniella occidentalis
GAAGGTAAAAGGGGAGGGGGGGGGGCAACAACTCCACGTCTTGCGGGGGGCTTAACGCTTCTCGGAGAGTTGTTGACGCACATTGGTGGGGTGAGCGGGGCGACGGCCCCTTAATCCGCGCCTGCGGCAAAATAATGGAGGTACTTTTTCTATAAACTGTAAGCCTGTAAGCTGGTGAATCTCTACAAGAGAATACCCTTATGCATAACCACTACCGCCAAAACAACAAGGCGACCTGTTTGGCTTCCCTCCTCCCCCCCTCCTCCTCCGTCCTTTTCTCATCTGCGGGGGGGGGCGGCAACGGTGCGGACGGTGCGGAGGAGCAGCAGCGCGTGGTCTGCCCAAACATACAAACATTTAGTCAGACCAGCCTAAGGTCTCGATTTTCCTCACCCCCTGTCGCCCACAAACTCTTTTGCCCGCTCTGCGCTGTAGATGGCAAGGGGGGGAGGAGGGAGGGGGAATTTTCCTTTTGACAGAGATAGAGACTGTCTCTTGGGGACTGTCTAAAATCTGGAGATATTTCAATTTTTTCCATTTTTTTCTGTTAAAGTTTCCAATTTTCCGGAAAGTTTTCGGTTTTTAATGTTCCTAGCTGGTGCAGGGAAGGAGGTGGGGGGTCTGCTGGAAGGACTCGCGGGCGGCCCTCCTCGCGGTGCGACACGACAGCGCGTGATAAACAACCGCGAGGATGACGAGCCGAGGGCGTTGCACCACGACGCCATACCGCCGCGCACCTTCCCGTCAACAATAACACAATTATCGCGCGCACTTGTGTGGCGCGGCGCGGCGGGTCAGGAGGTCGAGAGTTCGCCGCCGCGCCGGGGCGAGCGGCTCCTTCGGCGGCGCGACCCGGCGGCCCGAGCCAAATGGACGCACTCCGCTGCTCCTAGTCCGGCGCGCCGCGGTGCCAAGTGGGTGGACACATGTGTCCGTCTCGGCCGCCGCCCCGCCCCGCCCCGCCGCGAGCCTCGTGGTGCTGATGCTGCGCTAGGTGCCGGGCGGCGGCGCGTTGCGTTGCGGCGACCCCCGCACCCTCCTGCCTCCTGCCCTGCCCTCGCCCGGCTCAGCTGTTGCCGCCGCCGCCTCCGCCCCCTCCCCCTCCCATCAAAGTGGTTTCACATCCAACCCCGGCTCCGCCTCCACCCCTACCTCAACCTCCGCCTCCACCCCTAGCATGCCTTCCGCCTCCACCTCTAGCATGACCTCCACCTCTAGCATGACCTCCACCCCTAGCATGACCTCTGCCTCCAG
>NW_026267228.1:795083-795926 GCF_000697945.3 Frankliniella occidentalis
CGCGCCGCGCCGGCCCCCCGGCCTCCCGCCCAGCCAGTTGCTTCCCGGCCGCACGCCTAGCCTCACGCTCGCGCCGCCACATCCGCGCTGCCGCAGCGCCGCGACCACGCGAGCAGGCGACCCGGCGTCGCCGGTCCTTCGTCATCGGCGTCCTCGTCGAACCTCCCCCCGGCCGAGCCGCCCGCGCGACGCACTCCGTGTCACTGACGTGCGCGGTTGTCGTATCTGACGCGGTGCTCCCCGTCGTCGGCGTCCTTGGCGAGCGGCCCGACCTGCTCGTCGGCGTCCTTGGCGGCGACGCGGACAACACACCGGAAGCAGCGCGCCCCCGATAGCGCTGAGCGAGCCGGTGCCGGGCGAGCAGGACATGATCCCGCCCAGCGTGGTGAGTGCCTCGACCTGTTGCTCTGCCCGGCCCTGCCCCCCTGCTGCTCGCACAGGCCGCCGGGTACGCGGGCGCGCGTCGGCTCCTCGTCGGCGACGTCAAGCCCAAGGTCAAGCGCGCGACGCGCCACTTACTCCAAATCTGGCGGGCTTGAAGCTTGAGCCGCGCTCTCTCTGTAGCCTGGGTGAGGCCGGTACTGTACTACCAGCGGCGAGCTCCGGGAGATGGATGTTGTTATTTGGAGCAGTGTAGCCCCCCCCCCACTCCCCCCTCCTTCCTCACTTCCCGAAACGCCCAAGCTATACTCCCCGCCCCCCTTCCCCCGTCGCTGTCCTGCTCGGTCGTGGAAGACGACGTCATGAGGTTGACGATCCAATGCTAATCATCTAGCCTACTTTGCTCGCTCAAACTACATTCCTGCTTGGCTAGGCTATCCCACACGACAATGCCCCCGCCCT
>NW_026267228.1:795976-796861 GCF_000697945.3 Frankliniella occidentalis
CGAGGCCACCGCCCAGACCCGCACCGGTCCTTTGGGGGGCGGCCGGGTGGACACTTTCTTACTAGCGTATCTCAAAAGTAAAAACAAAAACAACACACATTCTGAATTCTATTATTTTTCTAATATTAGCCATTATCCCTATCATTCCCTCTTTCCTCGGGGCTACTTTTGAACGGGCACACCTGAGCCGAGCGCGGGGCTCGGCGGAGCCAGCCGGCGCCGTGTCGACGTCCGTCAGCCAGCACGGCTCGCGAGCAGAGTGGGCTGCCTATCTGACAGGGTGCCGGTATGGCGGTGAGCACCGTGACTAACAGAAACCAGGGCTCTTATCATAACATGAACGAATGTTAGTTACTTAACGTAACAAAACACATGTTCAAGTGTAAGTTAAAGCTATGCAGATTTTCAACTGAGTGTGGCCGATATTAATCGTGTGGAGAAGAGTTGAACATGTCGAATAACTAACTTATTTTAAAAAGGCTACATTAAAAGTTGCAAGTTATAACTTTAACTATTAAATGACGTGAAAGGCTGTCCAGTAATAAGTTACTACCGAGCCCAGACAGAAACAGACTGACAGGAACAGACTGAAAGAAAAAGACCTTTTCAAATCCCTCCCTGTTACCCCTCCCCCTTTCGTCCGTCGTGCGACAGTGCGGGTCCGTTCGTCGGCGAAGGCACTGTTTGGCGCAGGGTCGTGTTGCTGTGCGAATGCGATGCCCTCCGCTGCTGAGGGTGCTGCTTCAGCCGGCTCGGCGGCTGCACGGTGCTGCTGCACTGTCAGGCCTTTCCTGCCCCACGTTTATTTTGTATATTAATATCGCCGCACACCGTGAAGTGTTAGACGGCAGTGTCACGCTCGTGTTGGTGTGTGTTGTGGGGGGG
>NW_026267228.1:797956-801498 GCF_000697945.3 Frankliniella occidentalis
CGGTTAAAATTAGACCCATGGGAGAGTGGCACCGTGGTGTGGCGCCCCGCCACGACGGGCACTGCTGGCTGCTGGCGACAGGGCGTGGCGGGGCGGGGTGGGGCGGGGGCCTGCTAGATCTCAGATTTGCCAGATGCAGTCGACCAGCCCGCCATGTGCGGCCACTGCCACTGCACCCCGTCGTCGAGTCCCGCCTTGCAAGTCCAACGACGGTGTCCTCCCTCCGACAGGCGCACAATCGTGGCAAGGCTGCTATGGTTTGCTAACTGGTTCGGTGTCACACCTCATTCTCCAGAGTTTGTGAGAGTTTTAATCTCTCTGGGTGTGGCGAAGAGAAGCTCAAGAAGGATGGGAACTCCTACGTCCTCGCGAGGCAAAAGTATCGTGCAATCGGCGATCTCTGCCCCCTCTCGCGGCGGACGATGGAAAACAATAACATGAAATTGGCGGGCGAGCTGCCAAGCAGGCAGCAGGCAGTCTGCTTTGGCGCCGTCCTGGGCCGGGGGCGTGCCGCCTGACCTAGGGCGAGGGCACGCGGCAGCGCCCAGCAGCTTGAATGGGGAGGGGAGGCTGGCTGGTGAGAATCCCTCCCTCCCCTCCATTCCCCCACGTTCTCTCTCCCCCTCTCTCTCTCTCTCTCTCTCTCTCTCTCTCTCTCTCTCTCTCTCTCTCTCTCTCTCTCTCTCACACACACACACACACATATTTGCCGCCCGTGCCACTTGTGGGCTGCTCGCCTGCTCCTTATCGCAGCCCCGGTGTGAGTACATAAGGTAGTCGCCGTACACGGGGCCGCCGGGCCGAGCGCAGCCGAGCCGTGGTTTGAGAACTGCCTCGACGCATATTTTGGCTTCCCTCTATTCCGGTTGTAGCGCTGCAGCTACGAAATTTGATTTTAGGAAATCTATTTTTGGGAAATTTGGCGTGAATTTTTGTTTATAAATCTCTTAGTTTTTTCCTGAGACGCTTTTTAAAAAATGTCTCATTTATTAATCTTTGAAAAACTTTCTACACAATGCAAAAAATAAATACATTTCGCTTGTTAACATATGTCTGAAAGAACAAAACTTAAAGTTCGGAGCACCCACATTCAAGCGCAAATACATCACATATGGATCCACAGACACTCGACATCAGTAGAGCGGTCGAAGGCCCTTTGCCAGTCGGAAGTATCGTCAGCAGTGTGATCCCTCGGAGAGGGACACATGTCAGGGTCATGCGAGTAGAGCCCTATCTTCCCCACCTCGCCCCACTTCACTTCTCGGTGGCAACCTATCACGCATGTCCTGCAGTCCTGGGGATCGCACTTGAAACTAAGTGGGCGGCACCAGAGCTGGATGTGAAGCGAGGGATTCTCCGCGAGAGTCGCCTTAACCGCGTCCCCGTGCATCCAGGCGTGGGGACATTGCCCCAGCGGAATACCTATCTCCAGCAGCCTCAGCGCCGGGGCCGTGACGGGGGTGATGCTCCTGAGCAACTCGTCGTCGGGATCAGCGCACAGGTCCAGGTGTCGCAGGGCGGGCAGCATGGGCAGTGCGCGGAGAAGAGGCCGCACGTCTTTGAACCCGTCAAGGGACAGCTGTTCCAGTTGGGACCGCCCGGGGGCCAGCGCATCGACCAACATGGTGCAGTACTCGGCGGGCAAGCCTCCCTCGAAGTCGAAGTACTCTACGTAGAACCATCGCAGTTGCTTGGCTCGGCGCACGAACCTTGCAACCCTACCGAGCTCATCTAGGTCTTTGCTCATAGAAATGCTTACGTCTATGAGCGTCTTGCAAGCCGCCACAGCCTCTAGACCCACACTCCATGCGTCGCACCGCAAACTTCGGAG
Source organism: Frankliniella occidentalis (assembly GCF_000697945.3). Classification (NCBI taxonomy): domain Eukaryota; kingdom Metazoa; phylum Arthropoda; class Insecta; order Thysanoptera; family Thripidae; genus Frankliniella; species Frankliniella occidentalis. The sequence goes on from NW_026267228.1 coordinate 799,788, forward strand.
TCTCGGCATGGCGGCCAACAAGTCAGCCGTCGCCGTCAGATCGAGGTGGGAACTCGACTCGATGTTCACCGTCTCCAGGGTAGCCGCGTGCCCGGCCAATATAGTGTTCACGAACGTTGCTGCGTTCGCCGAGGTCACTGGGCAGTGAAAATACTTGAGCGAGGGCCTGGGTGGGCCGTGGACAACGGGGTGGCAGATACTATCAGGTATATCGCCACCGATTTCGATCCACTCCAGGCCGGAACATGACGCAACTGTCCTCATCAACACGTCGTTTGGAGTCGTGTTTTTGTCGATGGAGCAACGAAGCTCAAGTCTCCTGAGGCGCCCGAGGGACTCTTGGTTGCGTACGGCCAAGGCGTACTCTGCGATGCTAAAGGCCACCCCAGGCTCCGAAAGCAGATACAACGATGCCGCGGCGCACCTGGTCGTGGTCACCGCCAGGGTCGGGACCAGGCCTGAGACTGCCAGCTCGTCGAGGCACGGGGCCAGGTGCAGCACCGCGAGGGCGTGGGGCTCGTCGTCCTTGAGCGACCGGTGGCGCCAGACGTCCGGGTGCAGGGCCAGGCCGCAGAGCGCCTTGCACACGAGGCGGCAGGCGAGGACGTCCTCCACGGACACGAACCCCATCACCATCAGGAGCACGTCCTCCGGGAGCTGCTCCAGGGTCAGCACTGTCGATGCCATCGAGGTCGGCGTCCACGAGAGATGTAAACTGCGTCGTATAGAAACACGTCAGTGCGAAACTCCAAAACCACACGAAACACTGCAGCTGTATTGCACTGTCGACTCTCCTACCTTGGCGATGAATGTTGGATTGGTTGATGTCTCGAGCGGCTCGAGTGTGACCTGACCTGGAACTGACCCGACGTCGGCGAGAGCCACGGAGCCACTGAACAGTCGACGTCGCGCAGCCCGTCACCAGCACCAACCACACCACAGGTCACGGGCTCTGAGCTCGTCCCGGCCGACCAGGTTGGGTGGGGGCTTTCCGCCGCCGCGGAATTTTCTGTGGGTCTCGGCTGGGCTTGAGAGTGGGCAGCGTTTTTCTTGGTGAAAGATGCAAAATTCCCCACCAACCGCCTGGTTTGGAAAAATCGTCACTGCCGCTGCCGCTGCTGCGCTACGAGCTCTGCGCCCCCCCCCCCTCTCCTCTTCCCTGCCGCCCGCCTTGGGTGTGGAGGCAGGGCTGCCAGGTCCGGAGTGAGTCAAGTCGCCAGAAGAGGGCGCTCGAGTCGCCAATCATCGCCAGCCGCCCAAGTCGCCAAAAATCACCCGCCACAGATTCAAATCGCCAAAAATCGCCAACCTTTTAGTGGGATAACCAAAAAAGAGGCAAGGTATAATTGAACTCGGGTAGCACCCAAGAGTCAGCAAATGTGACAATGTAGCGAGCTGCAAGGCCCATTTCTTAGAAATTCATTTCCCCCGGGCCGGGCAAGTACTCAATCCCTTCGTAAACCTCGCTTCCGTGGGGTCAGGTAGCCCGAGTCGCCCAGCAGGTCTATTACATTCACCACCAGGGATGGCGCTCCCCGCGCTCGCGCGTTTAGACGCTGCTCCGTTCACCCCCCTCGCCCGAGAAGAGGGGGAACGGAGCACCGTCTAGACGCGCGAGCGCGGGGAGAGCGCCATCCCTGGTGGTGAATGTAATAGACCTGCTGGTCGCTATCTCAATTCTTTCTCGAGTTATCGTGCGGACAGACGGACA
>NW_026267228.1:804961-807680 GCF_000697945.3 Frankliniella occidentalis
AAGCGAAAGAGGGGAGAGAGATAAGCTTTGCCGAAAAAATAAAATAAAAGTCAAATACAACTAATTCAGGGGAAGAAGATAAAAAATATACAGAAATGTAATTGGAATTAAAAAGCGTTGCCGCCGCGGCCTTGTATCGACAGCACGGCTGCAGGGGGCTTTTGTATAGTCCGTTTGGATTTGTCGACTTAAGCCGCGCCGTTGTCGCGCGCGCTGTCGCTCCTCTGTGACGGGCCGCCGCCGCCACTCTTATCGACTCGCAAAACGCGCGCGCGAAAAAAAAGAAAAAAAAAGAAAGCATTTCGCTGGCCGTGTGATTGGCGAATCATAAACGTCGGACTCGACCGGGTTTGAGGAATCATTGGCAGCGACAGGACGCCAGGCTGCGCGGGATCATGTCGCGCGGCAGATGATATCTGCGAACAATACTACGATATTGCGAACGGCCAAAAGTGTCAGCTGCAATATGAATGACGAGAACGCGATGTAATTCGCGATGCCGGAGAATAGATATACCACGCGCGCGACAGGCACGTGTGATGTTTCTTTTTTCTTTTCTTTTTTTTTCGAGTGAGACTGTACCCGATTGGATCGGACTGTACACATGGCGCGGCAGTGTCAGGTAGGTCGCACGCACTCAGCCGCGCCGCCGCCGCCGCAGAGCGCCCGGCGTCCCGTTGACTTGTAAATTGGGAGTCATCCTGGCTGAAAGGATTTGCCTACATTAGACTGCATCGCTATCGCCATCTCTCTCTCTTTCTCTCTTACTCGCCCTCGCTGTGCCTGTCCTACTCTTGTGGCTGTTTTGGGTGAAAACAAATAGCCGTCCACGTTGGGGGGGGGGGGGTGGAGACTGAGCCCCCCATACTATACTTTTTTTTTCTTTTTTCGCTTACTCCTTTCCCCTGGCGCAGCGCATATTAAGCCCCCTCTCCCCTTTCGCATACAGGACACTCCAGCCAGGGCTTCGCGTGCGAAACTTTTAATTCCACTTTCATTTCCGAAAAAGATGAAATGTTGGAAAAGTGAGGTGAAGGGGGGGAAGCGCTGTTTTGATAAATGTACTGTACCTGTGCGCACCGGTGACGAAGGAAACCCAGCTACCTCGTTTAATCGTCACGTATTTAAAAAAAAGTATTTTACTTGCTCCTTTTCCGAAAGTGACACTGGAAACACACTCTGGTAAAACACAGGTAGGTGCCTTTCCTGGGGCACTAAAAACATTTTCTGTTTAGTTTCTTTCATAGGCACTAAACAGGGCCCTAAGCAGCCCAAAAAGGTGCTATAGCAAAATTTTTATAAAAATTAGTACCTTTGGCAGTTTTAGTGCCTTTGTATAGTAGTTTGCACCTTTGTTTTTCCAGTGAACTAACGTTAGATGTGTCACGTTTCTTAATGCAGTCTCTGGAGAAAACGTTTCCTGGTGCGCTCTTTCTGTTCACTCTGTAAAACAAAGGCGTAAATTTACCTAGGCACTGCGGCCTGCCCGATGCCGTGCCGCATTGCCGTGTCGGGTGTCGTCTGGTGACTGTAATGCTATTAGGCGGGTTGGCGATGTCAGCCCAGCTGGTGTGACGTCATCAGAACACTGTAAGTTGCTTACAAAGAAACTGCTCTTCGTAACCTAAAGGGTTTTTTATTACAAACACATCTAGGCCCGCCCCCACTCCAAGTGGGGAGGGACTATTTTAATACATAGGTGTCCTTGTGCACATCTTCATCAGATACAAATCTGACTTTGACTTTATTTCGTCTGTAACGTCGGTACAATTTTTTTTTCTGATTTAGACGCGTCCAAGGAAGGACACGTCTAACGTAAGTGAAAAATTGTCCCTCCCCATTTTTCCATTTGGTTTTTCCAGGCCTGCTCTTTGGCTTACCGGGCCCAGGGTCACATATTCCCAAATCCCACCCCAACCGTCTTCCAGTGCGTATGAATCCCAAACCAACGTCTTTGCCTAAAAAGAGAAAAGAGACTACTCATAGTAACTTATTACCTTCATCGTCTCTCCAGTTTTGCCCTGGACACCCGGTAGATACCAGCCCGCCAGGTGCGCTGGCCGTCGATAGAACGTTGCGTTGAGGTCGGGGCTCGGGTCGGCGGGACGACGGGTGGCGCCTGGGGACTGGCGACTGGCGACAGGGAAGATTGTCATCGGCAGGGAAGGTAAAAGGGGAGGGGGGGGGGCAACAACTCCACGTCTTGCGGGGGGCTTAACGCTTCTCGGAGAGTTGTTGACGCACATTGGTGGGGTGAGAGGGGGGAGGGGGTGGGGGCATTGAAAGAAGACTATTCCCTGGTCCCTCCGGTGTGGTCGGCCTGGGCCACGGCTCCCACACAGCCCCCTCCAGGCCCGCCACCAGGCCCCTGCCCTCCCCAGCTTTGTCCGGCGCTGCGCCCGTGCCCGCTCTGTAGCCTGCCCCTGCTCCGGGCCAAACGGATCGAGAGAAAATAATAGAGTCCGCCTTTTGTGTCGCTCAGGCAGGTAAGTCGTCCTCTTCTTCACGGCTCGGCCCGAGTGCTGCTCCGGCCGGTTGGTTGGGGTGTACCGGGGAGAGGGGTGGGTAGGGGGTGGCACTGACCATCATAACGAGACAAGGCCAGCAGCATTGTGCGATCGGAAACAATGGGAAGAGCATGCAACACGTTTTCGTTTCCTTGGTCTCTCTCTCTCTCTCTTTCTCTCTCTCTCTCTCTCTCTCTCTCTCTCTCTCTCTC
>NW_026267228.1:807890-808551 GCF_000697945.3 Frankliniella occidentalis
TCTATTCCTTTCCCCACTGAAAAAAAAATATTTGCAAGATAACGATGGCTTCCGACATTTAACGACCGCTCAATGTTGTTTTGGTCGGTGACGGCGAAGATTACCAACAAGTCGATACATATTTTAGACATTCCCCAGCACTGTGTTTACCAGAAGGCAAGTCAAAAAATTAACTCACGGAAATAAAACATCTTCTTATTCCTCGCTACTGCACGTGTCCTGTGCCTTTTAAGCGAAGTTCTTTGTCCTCGCGTATTCAGACTTGCACATACTTCTGTCTCCTGGGCCGCTCATTGACGTGTCTGGCGTTTCTACTCCTCAATTGATGAATGATTGAATAATCCTGGGGGCCAAGATGTTTGTCGGCGGAGTGTTCGGCGAGCGGTTATGCATTTTTTTTGTAAAATGACAAAGAGGCAGATTCTTTGTTGTGCTTATGAACGCAGCTCCAGGAATCAAATCATCATTACCATTCCTCTCCGCTCCCTTCTTCCCTCTCTGCTAACGGGAGACCTACCCTCTGCCCCCCTCCTCTCCACCAGACCTCTCTCCTCCCCGCCCCTCTTCCGTCTTGTAGTACTACTTCCAAATGCGGGCAATTTTCTGCGCGTCCTCTTGAGGGTGAGAGTGAGAGGGAGAGGGTAAAGGGGGGGGAGGGGGG
>NW_026267228.1:808796-812889 GCF_000697945.3 Frankliniella occidentalis
AAAGGTGTGGATTAGGGGTAGGTCATTAGGGGCAGTCAACGCCCACCAGCGACAAGAGAAGATGACGGGTGCTCCCCTCGGGCCTAGCGGTGCCCCCCCCCCTTTCCCTTTCCCACCCCTGCCTTGCGGCACCGCAGCGCAGGACCCAACCCAACCCAAAGCCCTCTCGCCCACACCGGCACCAAAGGCGGCTGATGCTGCTGCCGCCGCTGATCTCAGATTCAGGACGGCAAAGGTGACTGAAACTTGTGAAAACTTTGTATGGCATGAAACAATGGCGATCTCCAGTGGATCTGTACACTCAGCAGCACAGATGGTTTCTCTGTTCAAGAATGAACATGTTCTTCACTAATCGAAGAGTGTTTAGCCTTTGAGTTGAGAACATTTAACTTGAGATTTCCTTTGTGAATACCTCACCTCCAAAACTCCAAGTTCTATCATCACATTCTGCCTCCCCATTTCGGTCCCGCACTCATTATTTTAAAGGCGTGCTGTGCGTTTACATGTTTACAATCGCTCTCCCGACGCGCAATGAACTCTCTGCGCCAGAGCCACACAGGCGTCGCTTGGAGAGAGCACGGTGATAGCGAAATACGGCGGCCAAAGAGACGGACCTTTGTGTTCGCACGCTGGCCATAGCGATAAGACCTCACGGGGTCACGGCGGCGACCGCATGCAACAAAGCCGCGCCAAAAAGTGTGCACTCGGTCGAACTTGTAAGGAAGATGTGTTGTAAAATTCCAAGCACTCGGAATTGACGTGGAGTTCATTGACGAGCAAGAATGGGCTGTCGGAAATTTACATTTTTTTGTAAATCAATAAAACAAAATGATATTGAAAATTATTTTTCACAGTGAAAAAAAAGAGGCGAAACAAAACATTCACGAAGTTTTACAAGTGATTGACGGACACCTAATAACAGGTTTTCATCAGTCAACACGTTTAGTAAAGGAGGACCTGTCGCATCCCAGCGTGTACACATGCTGCACTGTTAAAAAAATTGCTGTAAATTTACAGCGAAAATGTGATTAATTTTGTTAGCAGCATATACTGTATTTTTACAGGCCTTACTGTAAAAAAGCAGCGTTAATGAATGTCGGAAACAAAGTTTCCGACCAAAAGCAGTTACTTTTGTTTTGCTCCTGTAAAAAAAATAATGTAATAATACGAGTGTCCTGTTTTGGTACAAAATGTGCTGCTAACAAAATTAACTTCTCTTTTCTTGTAAATGTACAGCAAAGTAATACGTAGTAGTTTTTGTTGTGGGCCACTGTGGGCCGAATATCACGAAGTTTCGAGAGTGTTCAAATGAAAACAACATTTCTGTTACATTACAGGAGTGTCAATCAGGCAGTAAGTCGTTAGGTGACAGTTATTTTTAACAGTGTGCTGCTAGTTCCTCATCATCACTCATTTATTACGTCATCTATATCAGTAGTGTGCTACAGCTACACGCTTGGACAGTTAGTGACAACATGTCTTTTTCTCTCTCTTTCTCTCATTTAAAACAGGCTACGCAGCGGTGCTCGTGTCCCGCGTGGGCGTCGGTCTGTTTGTGATCTCGATAGTGCCGGATTATATAGAAGTGCGGGCGGAGCCACGTGGGCCGGGCGGCAGATGGCGAGAGCGGCGCGCTCAGCCGGACGACCGGGCGATAGCGATAAGTCTGACGAGGTGCGATTAATATCGATACGGTAACCCCGGGCGAAGACGTCATTTGCGGCCCCGTGGTGAGAGCGAGAGAGAGGGAGAGAAAGAGAGAGAGAGAGAGAGGGAGAGGGAGGAAGGGAGGGAGGGACGGAGGGGAGGGAGAGGGAGAGAGAGACGAGCAGACGGAAGGCATATCACTGAAAACCTTTGAGTGAGGTGCCTTTCTCGAAATGAGTGAGACAATTTTGCCTCGCTCAATCAGAACGATGACTATAGGGCTTACCCTATTTGAGTCATATGCACCGAATTCCCACTCTGAAGGAGTAAGATTTCCCTGACCTCGCCCAATTGCAGTGAGGAACATCACTCTCATAGGGTGAGGACCTGCAAATTATGACTCAAATTAAGTGAGAGTCAGATATCTCGCTCTCAGGAGAGAAAGATTTTTGGGGTCACCATCTCGCTCTCCTGAGAGTAAGATATCTAACTCTAGCATTTTCAGTGATGCAGTCTGAAAGGGAAAGGACAGATTTGTGAGTAAAACACTGTAAAAAAATATATGTGTACTCTTCAGGAACATTTCAGTGCGAAATAATATTGTCAAGTTACGATTTCAGATAATGTAATTAAATTAACATCGTCATTTCAAATCGTCATTTCCATAAGTGAATTTCCATCGTTCGCGGTCCGGCTTGGCCGCACTGCGTGTTGTATAGTGTCTGGCGGCTCCCGTCTGAGACGTGGAGGGGGATGAGTGGGGAGGGCGAGACGGCACTGGCAGGGAGGATCATGAAACTAATCCGGTCTGGCTCGGTTAGATTTGCAATGCAGCTGTGTGGCCAAAACGGGGCCCAGGTCGGGGGGAAGAGAGAGAGAGAGAGAGAGAGAGAGAGAGAGAGAGAGAGAGAGAGAGAGAGAGGGGGGGGACGGGGATTGGGGTTCATCTCTCTGGACATTAGTCTACGGAAATGGGAAAGCCAAGGACCGGCAATGGGGTGGGGGTGGGGAGGTAAGGGGGCCGCACCTCCCTCCAGCGCACCTGCCGCCCTCCCCACCTCCGCCGCGAGGGTCTGGAGAGGGTGATCAGCGCGAGGCAACCGCTCTCCGACCATCCGGCTCTGGGCCGCGTCCGAGGCCGAGTCAAGGATTCGTATCGGGAGCCATTTGCCTAATTTGTTTTCAAATCCTCCCACCGATGCTCCTTTCTTTTCGAACTCCCTTCCCTCTAGAAAAGAACGGAAGTCTGGAGGGAATGAGGGAGAAAGAGAGACAAAGGTTTCGCCTGACCCCCCCCCCCCCTCTCTCTCTCTCTCTCTCTGTATCTCTCTCTCTATCCCTCCTCCCGCTCCTCCCTTTTGTTTGCTCCTCGATAACGCCCTGCGACTTCCTGCTCCTGGCGTGGCCTAGGCTCTTGGCACCGCAGCGGCGCAGCAGCGCGCGGGGGACTTGGTACTTACTGTGTGTTTTTTTTACCTTTATATTTGAATCAAATTCTTTACATTTCATCGTCAGTGCTACTAGCTACGGCATCAATCGTGGTAAGTTTGTAAGTCTTATAGTTCTCATAAAATCCGTTTTCTTTTTGGATGTATACCTTTTGCTGACGGATTGCTGTGCTGACTTCTTCACCCACCTGCTTCTTTATGTCTATCGCTTACGAACAACATGTCCGTAATGCAAACCAGAACCTTCGTAGCTTACGAAGGATTTTGAAGCGTTGAATTACGAACTAATTCTTAGTAAGCCTATACGAACGACTAGTTCGTAATGCAAACCGATTGTTCGTAAGAACCTTCCTATCCTGACAAACAATTGCTTAGCAATCAGCAATCTTTTCAATACAAAGACAGAAAATTGTTCGTATAGCGTTACAAAGCATTTAGTTCGGAAGTATTTCACAGTGCGAAAGCAGACTAGCAAGTTCAGATCCTTTAGATACAGGCCCATATACAACTGTGAAAAACGTATATTGAATAAACAATAAACTCAGCTCGAGTGTTTGTTTTACGTTCGCTCCCAGCCCGGCCGGTCACGTGGGTGGACCCTAACCAAAGGCTGCTCTCCGCGCCGAGAGGGAAAGGAGGAAACCATTGAGCCTCCAATTAAAACTCAAACCGCGACGCGCCGCCGCGGCTGACGAGAGGGGAATGACGGGAGGAAAATAAACTAGACGGGGCACAAATAAAAAAGAAGGAAAAAAAAGAGGAAGGCTGAAACAGAAATTGAGAGTTGAAAAGGAAAGGACTAGAAGGGGGGCCCTCAAATCCATTCAAGTTGCTTTTCTAAATTCTTTTTACGTATCTGTAAAACATATCCATGTAAGCGTTTAAAGATAGGAGTAGAGATAATTATGATAACAAGGAGGCTGCGTGCCGGGCGCCCCTCGCGAGCTTATCTCACTAATGAGACGGGTGCAGCACCTGTCGAGGCGCCCCGGACCACC
>NW_026267228.1:813066-820628 GCF_000697945.3 Frankliniella occidentalis
GAGAGAGAGAGAGAGAGAGAGAGAGAGAGAGAGAGAGAGAGAGAGAGTGAGATTGGAACGAGCGGCTGGGGTTGGCCGGCAGCCCGCTGCATGCCTTTGTGTGGCGGGTCTGCCTAAGCGCTCCGTTGCAGGCGCTCCGTCCCGAGGAAGTGCGTATGGTGTGCGTCTGCACTCTCAATAATACAAAGAGACAATTTTGTCCCTAAAAAGGCAACGTTTCCGTTCACATCCACACCGGATGCATTCTGGCCCTTGTACTGCACCGCCTTAGTAGGAAAGTAAATCTTATATCAAAGACAAAATTGCCTCGTTTCAGTGGCGAATTTCATCTTGTGTCAGCTTGCACTTGAATCAAGAAACTACTTTGCTGGGTGCGGTGGTCGGCGGTGGTGCTTTTCCTCTTGTCTCCGCCTTAGAGATTTGAGGTCGTACTTCTTTCACTTACGTGTCGGTACATTTTCTGCGTCCGTGTTGTAGTATTTTTCCGCGCCGAGCCGCTGCGGAGTCGCGGTACCGCGCTGCCATACAAAGGAGGTACCGTGCACGCATGCGATGACGTACGACACGACGACGGAGGAGGAAACAAGGGTCGTCCTTACGAAAACTTTTACGTGGAGGAAGGTAACGAACCCGACTCACCTGCTGCTGCTCGCGTGCTCGGCGTGCTCCTCATGCTCCTCATGACATTAGGTATTCATGGAAGGCCGGTGCCCAAGAGTTTTGCGAGCGTGGACTCCGCGCACCGGTGTGCTGCCCCGCGCACTCCTCGCGGCCCAGCAGAGCAGGACAGGACATTATATTTAATTGCATATGTAATAAGTTTGATGATGACAACTCTTTTTTTCAACTTAAAAAAAATCCTTTTGCGAAAATATTTATGTTTGTCGCATTCCCCCCAAAAGTGCATCGAACTGAGAAACCTTAGACTCGCAGGGTTTTAATGCCTTAACCAAGGCATTAAAAATTGGCACCCCTGCAAAGGCATTAAAACAGCCCAAAGGTATTAACATTAAATGCCTTTAGACCGAGCTTTGGACACTTTCGTGCCTTTGCAAAGGCATTAAAATTTAACACCCCTAGAAGGGCTGTAAGTGCTACCTTTGTTTTTCCAGTGTAACATCCCCATCCACCCCTTTTCCCAGGAAGCGGGCGCCGCCCCTGCGTGCCTGTTGCCTGAAGGGCCTGCCTGCTCCCGCGGTTGCGCTCCCTTGCTCGCCCCTTCTCGGAATGCGTAACAGGTGTTGCTGCGGGGAAAGACGACACCAAAAAAAAGAGAGAAAAAGTGAGGGTTGGGGGAGCGACACGCTCTCGCTCCGTGCGAGGGGCTGCTTTGAAGTGCCGCACTTTGGCGTGCGACTGTAAAATATATTTTTGAAAATCAACGAATCATTTAATACAATGCTTACGATGTTGTAATTTTACAAACGCAGCAGCATGAACCTGTTTCATTAAGTAATAAAATAAAATATGGGAGACTTGTGCAGTATCTTTGCGCATATTTTGTTTATAGGGTCACATTTCTTGTCAAAAAAATGGTCAGCGTGGCCACTGATATTTGCCCTCTTTCCGAAGTTCCCTTTCCGCGTTCTCTTGCTTCAGGACCCCCTCTCTTCTTCCTAGTTTTCTCATATGGACAGACTGGCGCCAACACACACATCCACACACGCGCACGCGCGCTCAGAAACGCATTTTTAGCGGCACGATAAATTTGCATTCAAGTTTATTTACGCTCCAACTTGCAAATCCACATTTTCATACGAAAATCTGTGTGCCAGAGAGAGAGAGAGAGAGAGAGAGAGAGAGAGAGAGAGGTCGGGCGCAGCGCCGACAGTCTCTAAACGCACGGGCGGAAAAATGATGGCTCGGAAATGGTGCCATATAAAATAATATGCATGGTTGAGGGAAACCCTTTGGTTGGCGCCCAACTATACTTTGTAAATTTGTTCGCAAGGGTAAGGGCTATCACGGCCATGATGCATGCACGCGGCTCGGCAAGAAGTTTAGTATAAAGTGTGTTCCGGACCAACACTGCCTTCCCCTTCCACGTCGCGGCGCGTCGCCCGGCGGGGGACGTTGGGGCTACTGTACTGCAATCTATCACAGACGGAGCGGTGGGTGTCCAATCTCAGGCCGGGCCCGCACTATAAGGACACTTTATATACGGCGAAGGTTATAGGGAACGGGCACTACCTCGCCGCTCTTTTGTGCGATTTCTTTTACGCCGGCGAGGTAAATATTGGGTGAGTATGCCCAGCAGCGGACGGGAAGCTTAACTTTTTCTACATTTTTTTTTTTATATTAGATTGTTACAACCAACGAGGTGGTTGCTGAACGATCGAGGAAAAGGAAAGAGCGAAAGGAGACTGAGAGAGGGGTGGGTTGGAGAGAGTTGGAGAGAGAAAGTGTGTGTGGGGGGGGGGGGAGGAGGTTCTGTCTTGATGGGGGCCCGTGGGACTGGGCTAGAAGTGGGCCGTGCTTGTGCTCCCGCCGCTCGCGCCCCCGGGCCTGGCTCAAGGCTATCCTTGGCTTTGTAACGACATCCAGGCCGTAATCAGTCATCAGGCCCACAGAGCGGCAGCCCGTCACAGACGGAAGAAAAAGGGCGAGAAAATGGGGGTGCACCTCTCCCTTGGGGCAAGGGGGGGGGGGGGTCAATCGGAAGGGCAAGGGGCGGCGACGGTAACCAAGAACTCTTTGTAGCAGATGATCCATAGAACACTTACTTAACAATATAAAACTTGGATGAACCGCACCGAGTGTGACTCGGCCTATCGCCTACTTGCCAATCGGTAGGCTATAACAAACAGCATCTCAGTACAAAGTTCCGTTTCGGAGATCTTTTGATACAGACGACAAATTACAGGTCTGTTCCTGGGAAAAATAAAGCAGAATTCTAGACCCGCAAACGAACATTTGTTATTAATACATTGGGGTGAATTAGAACAAGACTTTGGTCTTAAATTTGCATCACCTTCTTTCATCATCCGTTCCTTGACGGAACCTTTTTATGTCAAATAAGAATGAATGATAAGTGTTTTTTATTTCGTTTTTATTAATGCTGTCGCTGCAAATAAATACATTTTTGTGTGCGCACATACGATTATATGTATATGAATTACCTAATGCATTGGGCAGCCAGACAGTAACATGCTGCTCTCGTGTCTCGTGTTTGCTACTGACAACGTGACATGGTGCTAAAGACGAACTCTGTGACGGCCAGGCCCCTCCCTGGGGAGGCCGTTAGCGACGCGTCACGCACCGTCTCTCTCTCTCTCTCTCTCTCTCTCTCTCTCTCTCTCTCTCTCTCTCTCTCTCTCTCTCTCCCCTCGCTCTAGTTAACGGAGAGAAGCCGTCCATGTCCAGGCGATATTTGACTAATTGCTTTCCGTCGGTCTCTTCTATCACCACCCTGACAACGCGCATGTATAGTTCAGGAATCAAAATTCGAAACTATAGACATTTTCAGGCGGATGGCCGCAAGCATAACTTTTGTTTAGACATAAGGAAGAAAAAAGAAACTTAGAGGTGTCCTAACGTCAGGGTAGACAAAACAAAAATAACGAACTATTTCCCTTTTCTAGTACTTTCTCAACACAGTTTTTAGCAATGGCCATATTCACTGTGAAAAGTATCGTCGTAAATTTACAAAAAAATTGTAAACTCCGAGGTAAACTCGAATTATAATTTCAGTTGTAAATTTACGACAGCACATTTTTTACTCGCCAAGGGATTTGAAGTCGATACATTCTGCATGTATTTTTACGATTACAAATTGTAATTTTGCAACTTGCGTCAAGGTAAATTTTCCTGTAAACCCACCTACTTTTTTCACAGTGTTATTATTTGGTTCTTTGCGGTTCTCTATAAACAACTGTCCCCCTATACCTTATAATAATTATTGGAAAATGTACAAGTCTTAGTAGCAGTCTGCTTCCGCCCACCGTTGTACAATGGAGGGCTGAGTGATACTAGATATGAGAGGGTTGGAAGGGGGTGCGGCAGGCAGCGGCGCAGGGGATGAGACGGCTGTGTGTGTATGGGAGGGAGGGAGAGAGAGAGAGAGAGAGACACAGAGAGAGAGAGAGAGAGAGAGAGAGAGAGAGAGAGAGAGAGAGAGAGAGAGAGCGCTCACATGACTAAGCGTGCGCTCGCCGCCGGCCAGGGGCTTAAGTCCCCCAGGCGGGCGCAAGGCGTCGTCACCTCCGCTCGGCCGTCATGGTAGTCCGACCACCCACCCGGGGGGTGGAAATTTATCACATTTGAAACAAACAATCGGGCAACACATCTAAAATAATAAATATATGTATATATGTTTTTAAAAAATACATGTTATTTTTGGCCGACGGTGCAGCGCGAGTTGTACTTGTACGGTGCCCGCTGCTCACTCATCAGCCCGTGTGTCGAGGCCGCAGCCGCACGGGTTCACTCTGCGGGTTGTTCCGCCGTCAGCGACACACAACCCGCCGAAGCGACGCACCGCCACGGCGCCTCGGTTTTCGTCTTTCAGTCACACGGTAAAGATAGTTTCTCTGTATTTCAAGACCAAGTCTTGGATGCCATTGGCGTTTCCCCGTAACCTAAGATCCAAGACCGGGACTTGAAATACAAGAAACTTCTTCTTACCGTGCGTGGCTCAAAAACCCATTCACGCGCGACCACTTCTCCCCTTTCCGCAGGAGGGGGGCTCAAAAACGGGGTGTATGTTAACAACGCCTTCTGCCTTCTCCGATCCACGCGACAGCAGGCCCGAAAGTCGGACTGTTTCCAGCGAGATTATTGCCCCCTCCCCTTTTGTATCTTTCTCTCCCTCCCTCTCTCCTCCCCGTCACTCTGATATGCGCGTCCGATTACCCACGCGGAGAGAGAGAGAGAGAGAGAGGCGCCCGTATCAGGCAAAGGCTGAGTAACAAGGAACTGGACTCGTTTTAAATATTACAAAGAGCTAGAGATTAAGGGAGAGAGAGGGGAGAGGGGACTATGCGGCAGCGAGCTCTGGCAATCTCCCTTCTCTTCCCTCCGCTTGCCACCACCCGCCTTGCCACACACACACCTACACTTACAGACACACACACACAACGCGGGCGCACCCACTCGCACGCACGCAACTTTACCTGCTGATTCGTCTTTGCATTATATTCTCTCGTCTCTTCACTCCGACATTTCATTTCATGTACGCCGCGGTGCCGCTGCTCCCTGGGGCTCAACATCTTATTCATCTTCCTTTCCAGTCCACGCGCGAGTCTCTCTCTCTCTCTCTCTCTCTCTCTCTCTCTCTCTCTCTCTCTCGTTGCTCTTTTTTTTTCTCTTCGCTTTTTTTCCCCCAAGACTTATGTCAGCAGCCTTCACCCCGCCATACTCTCGGTCGTGCGGAAGCCCTCTCTACCGCCGCCGCGGCGTCTGGTCTCCGGCTCTGGTGCCTCCAATGGCTCCGGCAGAAGCGGAAATAGGCTGCAAAATACACGTATATACGTGCACCTAAAGTCCAAGTTCAATGCTCAAGTTTACTGACTCTTTTGTCTTTCGTCTAAAGTTCTTAAGTTTAGACGCCAGGGAAGTCTCGATTTTTATAACTGAGGTTTTCGCCGAAGTTTATGAAAATTTAAGAGAGTTCGTCAAACCAGTCGAAATCGATCTTAGTTTATAACTTGTACACACATTCAATGCAAGGGAACAATATTGACCGGACCCAAGAAAGGACGTCATTTCGTCTTTTGGACACATTACACCCGGAAAAATGATTTCTTGTTTCAAGTCCATTTTGTACTAAAAGTGACACACTTGTGTCTTATCTTAAGATTATTTTTTTCTTGGCGCAAGATATAATTACTCGCCGATGAAGAAAATGTTCTCACTCCAATGGAAAAATCATCTTGAGTCAATGACAAATTAGTCTTGTGTCACTTTTAGTACAAAATGCACTTATTGAAGAAAGAAATCATTTTTCTGGGTGTAGTTGCTAGGGGCAAATTACTATGTTATTCAATTTGTATTCGATTGGTCTCTCTCTCTCTTACACACGAGCGCACACTACTCACTCAGACGCGCTCCCGGCTGCGCGTTCAGACGTCCTCGATTTCAATCCCCGCTCGCCCGCGGGTGTCGGTGAGACCGCGCTCGCCATCCTGTCACGACTCTTTCTCGCTCCCTTTCCCTCTCTTTCTCTCCTCCGCAGGGGTAGATCCCCTCGCCCATGTTGATTCTACCTCGTGCCCGGGAAGAGGAATCGATAGTCTTCCTTTTTCCTCTCAGGGAGAGTTTTGCCGCCGAGGTGGCTATCAGCAGCAGAGCTGCGGCAGTAGGAGCAGCTCTTATTTCCTTCTGTTAGCACAGTTTCCTCTCTGCTGTGTAGTTGTAAACGCTACAGGTGGTGACGTCTGGGCGGGGTGGGAGGAAGCGGAACTTGGGGGGACCCCGGGACGTCCTCCTCCTTCTCCTCCTGCCCCTTGTTTCCGCCCGACGCTCTGCTGCGTGCCCCGTCCCCGTGGACTCCTTCACCCCGCCGTCGTCTTGGCCGCACGGCGGGCGACACACGTCGAGACCAGGGCTGGCAGCCGACATATCACGTGCACGATTACCTGGGCGGTGAAAGGCAGGGGGGCCACCGCCTGCCGCCCCCAGTCTATAAGAGGATCTTCTTCATCTCGTACTACTTCGAGGGAAAGCAGGTGGGGGAGGGGGGAGGAGTGCGGCTTGACGGTGGAGAATCTGTCTCTGTCAGGACGAATAGCTGTCTGCTTCGCCTCCGCCGGCGCTGGCCCCTCCGGTCTATAGTCTCATCTGATCCGCGCGGCGGCCCACGCCGCCGCGGAGGAGAAAATGAATTATTTCCAAGTTTCTATATAATTGATCACTTCGGAAATTTGTCTTTGTATCACAATTGCTTCCTTTGTTTTTTGTTTGGTTTTGTTTTCATTTATTTTCAGGTTTGGCAACGAGACGGAGAGAGATGTAGGGCTACAATCTATTGGATAGGGGTGGAGGAGAATTTGAACTTTGAATTACTTTCTTTTGTGCTTATTAAAAGGTTTGAAAAGTCCCGCTACAAATGTAGACTCGTGCAGACCTAAGAGGTGGAGATTGATTGATTTTTATTTAATAAAATGGTATACATTCGAGTTTGAGAGCTCGATAGAGTCGTACCAATTATTACTAAGAATAATAACAGCGCAGCAGCGAGAGAGAGAGAGAGAGAGAGAGAGAGAGAGAGAGAAAGAGAGAGAGAGAGAGAGAGAGAGAGAGATTTTTGTAGGGCGTCCCGCTCCAAGGACTTGCCCGGCCGATCTCCTGACCGGTAAAGGTCCTTTCCTATTCCCAGAGGGCCGTGCACAGATTTGCGTCCCCTTGTTTGCCTCATGTTTGGCGGGCCAGGCCGGAGCGGGCCCGTCCTCCCAGTCCGGCCCAACCCCCACGCAGCTATAGGCATTTTGTAGTATTACAATCCAGCGTGAGGTGGTATAGCTCCAGTCACGCGTAACGTAGTGTACACTGCTTTAAACTGTCGGAAACGCGCTTTCTGGATTCAACTAAGTAATGCGAACTTTTGTGTGTGTGGGTGGGTGGGT
>NW_026267228.1:820683-821508 GCF_000697945.3 Frankliniella occidentalis
GGTGTGGGTCCAGGGATTTGCGCGACGTGTAATGTTTTTGTTCATTTATGCACTGGACAAAGATGAATTAATTCTTCGCAAACTTATCACGAAAGAAATATCTCTGGAAGCGTGCGGGGTACTTCTCTTGCAGTGTGTCAATAAAGAATTCCCGACAGTCAAACTGTGGGCATGAAATCGCTGAAATACTTGTTGGCTGTACACAAACTGTGGGGAATATGGTCGCTTGCTGCCATAGCGGCAGGAGCGTTCGGATGCGGTCGTATTCCCCCTCCCCCTACCCTCCATGCCGACCATCATCCGTCAAACTGCACTGTATAATGCGGTTTTATGAAACCATTTGTCCGATACGTCCGATATGAAAAGCGTGGCTCAGCGGCTGCAGCAGCTGCGGGCGGTGGTGGTGGCGGTAAAAGAGGTGAGCGTATCGGCGAAACATGAAGTGGATAAGGAAAAGGAAGAAAGGTCTGTTGAATTTGAGGTGTACGGAAGGACAACGAATGCGGGTCCTGGAAATAAAATGAGCCACTTGTGAGGTTTCCAGGAAATTGTCAGTTATTTTATTTTTCATTGTTTTGGTAAAAGGTGGGGGTAGAAATGAGAGTGAGGGGGACGGTTTTATAGTTGCATCGGAAAAGTGGTGGCGGTTGGAATTTTGTTGAAATGTAAGCGGGCCGAGGCAGCGGTAACTAGCTGGGCTGGGATGCATGTTCCCATACTGTGACAGCGCAAAGGGGTTGGCGCCGGTGCCGGGGGGTGCGGGGTGCTCAGGACCCCGTGCCTGGAGGGGCACCGGGGCGCACCGGGGCGAATGGCATTACGGGG
>NW_026267228.1:822048-822417 GCF_000697945.3 Frankliniella occidentalis
TTCCTAAATATTGAAAACTGCCTCAATATCAATATCGGGTATTGAATATTGAAATATTGAAAATATTGAAATATTGAAACGTTAAAATATTGAAAATATTGAAGATTTAGACTATTCCGATGTGGTATATTTGTTCTCTGGCCCCGTCAGCTGCAGGAATCGTCTTCTTTTGCACCGCAGGGCTTATAAAATAGGTAGTTTCGGACGATATTCAACAAAGGGGAACAACAAGGCGTGTTAATTGAGGATTTTAGAGCTAGTAATCAGACTCAATATTTCAATATTGGCTATTGGAACCAATATTTAAATATTGAATATTGATTTCAGAATATTGAAAACTTCAATATGTCAAAATATTGGTTTCAATAT
>NW_026267228.1:823067-824020 GCF_000697945.3 Frankliniella occidentalis
AAAATATTGGTTTCAATATTTAAAAATATTGATATTGAGGTCAATATATTGAAAAACCGCCCAGCCCTACGCCGCCTGCCCGGCTGCGGCCCGCCCCGCCCCGCCCCGCCCCAGCGCGCCACGAGCGTGCCGCGTTGCGTCACAGGCGTGACTTGTGTAACGCTAGGCCCGCGCACGTCCTAGTTACACAACAACTAATTGAACAACAACGTCCAGCCGGGCTGGGTGGGGCGGCGGTGGGGGCCGGCCATCCCTTAACACTGGCCGACCGCCCCGTGGAGGCTGGCAGAAAAAAAAATTGCACCCATGTCGCCGCTCTCTGAGGGGTGCCGGCCGGACGGGGGGTTGTGGGCGCAAAGGGCCTCCCGGAGAGTCATCTGGTCCTCACGGCAGGGAGTCGCAGTCGAAACCAAAGTGTGTGGATGGCGCATACTTGTCGGACATTCGTACACTGCAAGCGTGGGGTGAGTTCCAAAGAAAAATTCACACGTTTCCTCACTAAATGTGCGATTGGGGAATTCACACACCCTCAAGTGTGTGACATTCAGACATTCTAATGCGATGTTGATCCGAACGCAAATGTATTCTTGTATATGTGCCCAATATCAACAATGAAAGACGCTCATGTTCTTGTTCCTCTCCTCTGCCCTCAGGCCGACATGTTCCCGCCGGCCCCGGGACCCGGACCTGCTCCGCCGTGCTCGGCGACGTGCCGCCGCTGCTCGCCGCCCGGGCCGTAGGCTGCGCCGGGCTGACACCATGTGGAGCTCCGTGACGGACACCCTGGGCAACATCACCAAGCTGTGGCGGCGGCGCAGGATGGCCAGTGAGTGGACGGTGCGGAGCGGAGCCAGAGCGCCCGGCGGGGTGGGCCGCCCGCCGCACACGCGCGCCAGCACCGCGGGCCGCGCTGCCTGCCCACCAGGCGCTCTTGTACGGCCGCCACATTGCCG
>NW_026267228.1:824511-826722 GCF_000697945.3 Frankliniella occidentalis
TCACCCTCCGGCTGTGCCGGTCTTCTGTCAAACGGTGTAACGGGAGACACTCAAACACACGCACACTCACGCACGCTCGCTGTGTCGCAAACAGACGCTTACAAACACACATTCACCCAAGCACTCTGCATAAGTTGATGGAGTAATGAGCCTGATCTAAACAGAGGGACGAAATTCGACGTTTCTCACCTTATTGTCGTCGCCTCGTTCGAGTGATCCTGGAAGACCGCAGAGTAATAGAAAGAGTGACGATGTTCTCAAATCATCACCGAAAATCTAGATCGACGCGCAATGGCGCATGAGTCTTGCATTTCTAGGAGCAGTATACCCACGCGCCCGCCTGACGCGGGTAGCGGTCCCTTGTCGGTCCCGACCTTCGTCTCCCGTCTCGCTCCCTCCAGAGAGGAGACGCCGCCCGACCGCTACGCACTGCAGACTTGCACACTGTCTTGTTGGTGTGTGTGTGTGTGTGGGTGGCGGTGGGTCTGTGTGGGGGAGCGCCTGTCTGGCTGTCTGGCTATGCCAGAGCGCCGCCCAGGACGACTCGCGCTGTTCACACATTCAGACCGATAGGGCCGCCTCTATGGAGTCTGCGCTGCGGCCCGAGCAAATGGCCTTGCGGCAATAACCACGGCTGCAGGGAAGGACAAGACGCAAGAGTTATGACCACGAGAGAGTGTGAGAGAAATAGAGAGAAAGCGAGAGAGAGAGAGAGAGAGAGAGAGAGAGAGAGAGAGAGAGCGACGGGGTGAGGGGTGGCGCCTCTGCATGGCTGCAGGGCGTGGCCTTCCACCTCATGTGCGCCCCGGTTTATCACTCGCCTCCTGGCACGGAGTTCGGAACGGCGTCCCTCTCTCTCTCTCTCTCTCTCTCTCTCTCTCTCTCTCTCTCTCTCTTCACTCTCCCTCTCTCTCTCTCCACTCTCCCTCTGTCACTCACTCCCTGCAGCTCTAAGACGAAACAACAACATCAACAACAACAACATATTCTCATTAGTCGGCGCAGGATCCCCGTATCGCATCGCATCGGGGACCTCGGTGACCGGGGTGAAACTCGAACACTAACGCGGTTATGGTCAACACTCGCGGCCGCCCCGCCCCTTAGCACCGCCCCCGGCCAACGCAACTGCTCGCCGTTTGATGCCCCGCCGAGAAACTACGTTACTACCACACCAACTCATACTCCAGCCCTCCAACTCGTTGCAAACAATCCCTCACCCCTCAACCGAACCCTCCCTGTCTCCCGCTCTCGCACTTCTGTTTGGCGAATCTCTACCTCTCCTCTCTCTCTCTCTCCCTCCCTCTCCCTCTCCCTCTCTTTGTTTCTGTCTCCCAAACCTATGTACACACCTGCCGATACCTATACACGGCACGGAAATGGTCTATGTTCGACGGTCCGTAAGGTCCCACACACGGAATTGTGTATAGGCTGGACCCCACATCTACTTACGAAACATGTTCACTAAGCTGCCATACCCACAGTCAGTTTCTACTTCTCCCCCCCCCCTCTCTCTCTCTCTCTCTCTCTCTCTCTCTCTCTCTCTCCTCCCACGCTTAGCCCTCTGCACTACGCCGCATCAAGCAGTCCGTCTTAGTACAAGAGCGGCGCGGTCCCGTTCGCGTCCAAAGACGACGCCCCCTTTTGTGCCTCGAATATTAAATAACTGCCTAGAGGGAGCCGGCCCTCTCCGTTAGGAGGCACCCTTCCTCGCCCTCCTCTTGCTCCTTCTTACCAACTTCACCCTCCCTTCTTCCCCCCTTCAGTCCCTCCCTCTTATTTCTCGCGCTCTCACGTCCCCTCACCTCCGGGATGGTTGAGGTAGGTAGGCTAACGGATGTGAGCTGCTGGACCTTTGGACCTCAAAAGCGGTCTGTCAGCCATCCCCAAGCTCGCCCCCGCCTCGCCCTGCCACGCACTATCAGCAGGCACGGGCGGGCGAGAGCAACCCCACTCACCGCCACACACACACACACACACACACACAGACATGCCGGTGGCTTGTTTACTCCAAGTTTCCGGCCCGGAACTTTGGCAACACACTGTATAATGTGGTAATCTTGTCGCCAAAGGTTCCCCCCGGCCCTGCTCTCTCCTGTCGCGACGGTGAACAGGTGCACTATAAAGTTTCGCACAGCTTTGGGCGCCTTTCCGTGCGTGAGTTTTCCGTCCGTGCGGGTGGTAGCAAGTTGAAGAGAGGACGGTGGTGGTGGC
>NW_026267228.1:826772-829121 GCF_000697945.3 Frankliniella occidentalis
CCCCCCCCCTCTCTCTCTTTTCGCGCCTTCATTTTTGAACGCGCTGGCGTTCTACGCGTCGAATAACGCTCCGTCCCCCCTGTCTCTCCCTCCCTCCCTCCCTCCCTCCCCTCTCTGGCTCCCTGTCTCTCTTCCTCCTTTCCCTTTGGCGGCCGCAGGGGGGTGGCCCTTCCGCGAATCGTGAAATATTCAGCAGGGCCCAATTTCGTCAATAAGGCCATGTAGTGCCACCGCAAAAAAAAAAGGCAAGAAACAGAGCTGCGCACTGTTTGTCAGGCTTAAAAAGCGATAGGCCACAGGTAGGCAATAGTACGCAGCCGCGTCGAGTGGGTGGCCCACTCCGCAGTTTGCAGGGGTAGGCAGACAGACAGACACATGGACAGAGAAGTAGCCCTGGTTGGTCTATGCGGTGAAAGGTGGTCGGACAGCTCCCCGGATTGTTCGTCTTCCGGTGCCGATCTCGTAAACAGAACTCAAAAATTTTGGAGGCTGTATTCGAGATTGGCACCGGAAATCGAATAACCCGAGGAGCCTTGCGATGGCGCTGCCGGGCGCTGCTGGCTGGTCTGTGCGCTCAGCGCTCGGCGCTCCCCGCTGCTGGCGGGTGGGGAGCGCCCGGCAGCGCAGGCCAGCCGCTCAACACGCGCGCGTACCGGCCGAGGGGTTGCCTATCCACCCGGCGCCCTCGGGCCCGAGCAGCTGCCGGGAACAGCAGAAAGTGGAAGTTTGGGAGGCAGAGTACGCGGCGAAGTACGCGGCGAAGTAGTGTGTGTCGCGCATTCGCTGTCCAGGGGGGGGGGGGGCAAAGTGGGTAGTGGGCGCTGCGGCGCTGCACGTGGACGTCTTCCTCCCGACGTTACTACTTCTTCTCTACGACATGGGACGCGCAATGTGGCGTGGGCATGGCGTGGGCTTCCCCAAGGAGGTGACGCCTTGCCCGCCGGCCGCCCCCCGGCCCCGGAGGGAGTAGGTGGGCGAGCGGCGGCACAACTATAGTGGCGGCGCCGAGACGAGGCGCCGCTCTATTTTATGGCCCCCCCGGCCCTTATCTCGCTCAAAATGAAAAGAGAAGTTCCCACGCGACGCCCATTCTCCACCTGCTCCGTTTATTCGTTTTGAAAATGCCCGCCAGATGGAAGGTGTCGAGGAGGGCGCGATGAGCTGCTTCCATTCCTTTCTCGGGACGAGCGAAAAAGATATGAAGCGCGTTGGCAAGGGAGCTCAAAATTGCATTGTCCCGAGGAAAATAGGAGGGGAACGTAAACATGGCTCGCATCCGTCAGAAGCCCTTGCCACTCGATAGAGATTCATCGCTTTATTTTGAGCAGTTTCGAGAGATGCCTTTTTCTAGCGCTACGTTGTAGTATGAGCTTTCAGGGGGAAGCGGGGATAGAACTTTTATGCAGCAGCAGCAGCAGCAGCATCAGCAGCAGCCATTGCATCAGCGGCGCAGGAAATTCGCAATTCCCCATTTCAATCTGGCAGCGAACACAAACTACCCCTGTGCTGTCGGCCCCGCGCGTGCACAGGTGAAAAAGTCGGCAGAGGGGGGATGGGGGAATTGAGCGGACGGCCTCCACAGGCGGTTTGGTGGGGGAGGGAGGAGGGGTCGCAGGCTCGGTTGTCTCGCCTTTCATTCTTCATGTCTTCGTTACCCTTTAACTCCCACATCATCAAGAAATCTCACGCTGTGCAGGTCGGTGAGTCTGCGGATACTCTCTCTCTCTCTCCTTTCTCCTTTTGTCCGCTAAGGCGCGCGCCACCTTACCCGCACCCTCTGGCTCTGCTTCCAGTTTGTTTGGCTCTCGAATGGACGGAGGACAGAGTGAGAGCGAGCAGCAAGCAGCAAGAGAGAGAGGGAGAGAGACGGGGGGGGGGGGAGAGAGCGCTCGGTCACGCCACATCTCTGTCCTCAGTCGGGACGGCCAGAACGCTAGAGCTCCCCGAGCCCGACCCCTTTCCACCTTGTGTCCTTCTCCCGCTCCTTTGCTGCCCCCCCCCCCCTCCTCACTGTCTGATCCTACAAGTGGCTTGGACGTAATGTGTTGAGAGGGAGGGGTGAGGGGCGGGCTGCTCGCTGCCAGTCTCAGCAGCAGCAGCAGCAGCAGCAGCAGCAGCAGCAGCAGCAGCAGCAGCAGCCAGGCGGTCGCGGTTTACCCCCTGCTGCGGTGGTGGTGGTGACGGTTGCGCTGCCCTTTCTTCGCAGTCCTCGGGGCCAATCTCACCGCATCCCCGCCAGCCCCGCCGCCGCCGTCTGCTGCTCTGCTCTGTGGGCGAAATAATTCAACTCGTTGCGGCAAAATGCGAGCGGCGCAACAACAAGTCGAAAAGGGTTGAGGGGTGGGGGGG
>NW_026267228.1:833376-834889 GCF_000697945.3 Frankliniella occidentalis
TGTAAAAAAAACAACATATAAAAATTTGCGCTCTCGGGCTTCGCCGTTCACCAAAGCGAATGTGACGCCGCGGGGGCAGAGACCGAGCCGTATATCACCCGCGGCGCGACGGGGACGCCCATCTGCGGTGATGCTGCTGAGCCCGTTGCTCTCCCTGCTCTCCCCTCGACTAGTGCTCCCAGAGTCCTCCTGCAGCGGCCGCACATATCGAGTGTAAAGGCTAATACTCCCGGGACTGCACACTCAGGCCGTACGGGCAGACCGAGTGGGCAAACCCGCAACACCGTGGTGCATTGCCTTTACAGACGTCACTGTGCAGCTGTCTATCGGTCGAGTAGGATGAAACTGTGGAGGACGCGGCGTGGAACATGTGGTATTGTGGTACATGTATAGGGAGCAGGGGAGGGAATGGATCGGTCGAAAAAGAAACTAGACAAGGACGATGAGAATGAAAGAGTTAGGGGGGGGGGGGGGGGACAAAAGGAGGAGGGGAGGGCGAGAGAGAGATGAAAACTTGTTGTATTGCTCTTTTGTCCCATTCACTCATACCTGCTGCTCGGGGCGAGGCTGGCTGCGTCGGGGTAGGCCTCGGTTGCGGCGCTGGCCTTTTTTTCTGGGGGAGCGGGGGGCTATGATTGCGTTGTCCCCCCCCCCCCTCCTCCCTTCTTTCCCAACCCTACAGGTAGCCGGCGGCGAGCGGGCCGAGTGGGACGTACGTATGTGGCGCCGAAGAAACAAAAAGAAACTGTAACAACGTTTCAGGCAAAAGTGAAGGCTGGGCTGGTTCTCTACATATAGCTCCAACGTTTGTGGATCATGAAAAGGGAAGTCGGTCTGGTGGAGTTAGGATATGTTTGACCAGGGGGCCTGGGGCTGTGCGCACTCAGAGAAATTAATTTATGTATATCTTTGTAAAGTCGTGGTCTTAACGGAAAATCGAAAATTATTCTTCAAATAAGACTGGTAATGAAGTAACGCAAAGGCACACAGTGTAACTGTGACTACGCAGCAGTGTTGCGGGATTGCCTACTCTTTACACCCTTAAGGGGCCATGGCCCCTATGCGGCCATATTGAGTATGCAATCCCGCAACACTGCTGCGTATTCAGTTGCACCCGGTACTCGTTACTATAGAAAGATTGCAAATTTAGCTCACCTCCTCCGTTGAAAATTTGCTGCCCTATAACAATTTCCTTTAACGAAGCAGAAAGGGCCCTATGTATGCTCTTGCCCCCCGGTGAGGAGGCGGCTTCTAAAGCACGGCAATTTGACACGGTCTTGTTGGCCCCCGGCGCAACACGGGCGGTGCGTGCGGCGATGGGGCGGTGGAAGAGGCGGTGATGGTTGTCCCGCCTGCCCCCCCCCCAGATTAAGTGTGCAAAAAACGCACTGAGAATAGCGCAGCCCGCCGCGGCGCGGGCAGCAAACGGGTTGGGAAACGGCCCGGGTCCGGGTGTATTCGCTCCACTGTTTTACCAAACAACGACGGTTCACTGCTATTCTCTATACCACTG
>NW_026267228.1:835079-838823 GCF_000697945.3 Frankliniella occidentalis
GCCCCGCCCCGCCGCGGCATCCATCGGTCCGGCGGAATGCAATTACGCCCGAGTGTCCGCTGGGCCCTGGCCGCGCCCGGGCGGGCTCAGGCACGCCGCGCAGCCGCGCACGCCCTCCTCGCGGACGGGACAATGGTCAATGTGCTGTGAGACTGAGAACCCCCTGGGCCCAGGCCCTGGGCCGGGCATTAGCATCAGCCCCCCCCCCCACCCTTTATGGCACCCTCCCCTCTGTCCGAACCCTCCGCGCTGGTACACCTTCGGCCTCCTCGCGGGGCCCCGTACCACAGGATGTATTTACACATTTACGCCCCGCCTGGACCGAGCATGGTGCTGAGTGGTCCCAGATGGGGATCATCCAGAAAGTACGCCCGCCATTCGTCGTTACGAACCTGCCAAGTGAAGCCAATGCAAGCTCTCACGGCGCCTGGTAGGCAGGCAACATCTCGGCTACAGTGCACGGGTGTACGGTGGGGTGGCCTACCCTGACTCTCACAGGCGCTGAGCTCCTGTAATTTGCCGAATTAATCCGAGGAAAAAAACCAGATGTACTTTCTGGACGATCCCATGTGTTTCCGTCTCGACTGAATTGAGAAGGAAAATGGAAGAGAGCCGCATTAACGAAACGAGCTCCCGAGATATGACATATGAGTACGGCGTACCCTTTACCTATATGGGCCGCAGTGGCAAGGGACGCCGCGCCGCGGCCGGCCGAGTCCCGCGGGGGGAATTCCCCTTTATGGATTACAATAACAGCCGGAGGCAGCAGCCGTGGCGCCACGCGCGAGGAGGGGAGCGCACCCCGGGTACCCTGGGGTCTAATTGTCCGTTCGGCCCCGATAGCGACCACGACTGGGCGGGGCGGGCGGGGCCCTCTGTGCGCAACCGCAGCACCTCCCGGCGGGCGCCCCCTCGCGGCGGCCCCAGCCGCGGCGCTGCTTACGGCTTACGGGCCGTCATACGCCACACCACGCCGCGCCCCGCGCTCCACAGGGCTCACCAGAACGCGGAAACATACGAGTCGCAGCTCGGGCGAGCGGACCTTCGCGTCGTGGGGGAGCCCAGCCCAGCCCAGCCCAGCCCCGCCCAGCCCCGGGACATCCCTGCCGTGCATTTATGCATGAGCGCAGCCGGTGCTGGGCGCATCACAACGGGGGGGCTAAAGTGAATTGTAAACACAATTGCAGCGGCGGGGTGAACGCTTTGAGGTGGGTCGAGCATGAAGCGTGGCACCCTCAGCAGTGCGGCAGCGCGGGACCCACTTCCGCCTTCTCTCTCGCTCGCTCTCCTTCTCTTTCTCTCTCTCTCTCTCGCTCTCTCTCTCGCTCTCTCTCTCGCTCTCTCGCTCTCTCTCGCTCCTACTCGCCGACCACCGCCGCCTGCTCGCTCCCTGCCTCGCGGCTCCTCGACCCGCGCTCACTGATTGTATTTGAATTGATGTTTCGTTTGCTCAGGCCCGCGGGGGGTCGGTTGGTCGCGCGGAGTGGCGGGGGCGGGTCGAGCGAGTGTCTTCCCTCCCGAGGGCGACAGACTACGGCCGGAGCGACCCCGGCGGGGGGCGGATGCCGCCAAAACTCTTCCGCCAACATGGAAAGTGTGTCTCGGCGGAGGGATTTGAAGGCCCCGTTTCTTTGGTGTGTTGCAGGGACCTGCAGCCAGGCGGGCTCCGGCGGCGGCGGCGGCCAGGGCCCCGGTGGCGCTGCGGGGGCGGGGGCCCCCGAGCAGGCAGGCGTGCCTCAAGGTGGGTCCTCCGGCCCGGGACGGCCCGAACTGCGCTGCGAAGACTCGGAAGAGCGTGACCAACACCCAGCGAGTAAGTCATGAATTCTATTTCTTTACAACCAAATTTTGCACGTAATTTTGATTCTTTTTTTTAAATGCACCTTTTAAATTTTTCTCAATTTTTAAATTTTGTGCAATTTTTTTGCGCAATTTTTAAATTTTGCCTCCTCTGTAAATTTTGCCCTCTTCATAAATCTGTCGGCCAACCCTCTTGATTGCAGTGGATGCGACAGCCGTGCGGGCGTGGCTGCGCGCGCACCCGGAGGTGCTGGAGAAGCACGTGATGGACGAGCTGGAGCTGGAGACCCTGGAGCGCTGGATCATCCGCAAGACGCAGCGCGCCAAGAAGATGCAGCAGCAGCAGGGCCAGGCCGGCAAGAACGGCAGGAAGACGTCGCTGTCGAGGTGGAAGGTAGGCCTACGCCAAGGACACCGACAAAATTTTCCTTTTTGAGATCCAACCTGATGTTTGAAGATGTGGGGCACTTATAGCTTTGAACCATGAGCTTTTACATCCCATATACGGAATAACATGCTCAGGAAGGGGGGGGGGGGTATACAAGTTCGCTCAACCTTTGCTGCCAACCCGCTTGCAAAGAAATACTTGCAAACGGTCTAACACCTCTGACACACTACTTGTGTGTGGCAGGGACCTATACCCGACGTTGGAACTCAGCTGCCGCTGGCACCGGCATGTCAAAGCTGAAATCCACTTCATGCGAGCATAGCGCTCTCTGTGGTGCCACAACTTTACAGCCCGATACATATATATATCGAGAGGGAGAGAGACGGGGCAGGGGGAGAGTGGGGTGCAGCCCGTCGCTGCCTCTCAGACCCCGCGCTCTTTACTCGATTGCCTCGCTGAAACTCAATACATTTCCCATCCATCTATCTACCGGCCGCGCCCGCCCCGCCGTCTGGTACTCCCGAGAGCCGCCCCTCGGGTACACTTTGCCACCCACCACCCCCGCCCCGCGCACTCCGGCGACAGTGGAGTGGAGGAGAGGAATCCCGGCTTACACAACATTGCGTGCGTCTCTTGCAGTTCTGCGTGCACGCCGACAAGCGCCAGATGCTGCAGGAGCTGACGCAGTCGCTGCAGCGCGGCCCCTCGCGCGCGCACGTCCTCTGCGAGCTGGCGGGCTGCATCAGCTCGGCCGTGGGCGCCGACGGCTTCCGCCTCTTCCTGGCCGAGCAGGGCGACCCCGACAACCTGACAGAGTACGTGGGCGAGAAAGAGCCCACGCCGCTTCCCCCGTGAGTACACGGAGTGCACGCCGTCCTGCTGTTCATCCTTGTCGGCGAGCGGAACCAGGTTACGTTACCTTACCTTTTCATTCCATTTTGCCGCAGGTCCTCTGCGCGCCGCTCCTCGGGGCTGACGGTGCCCGGCTTTGTCGCGAGGACTCGGGAGCCCGTCAGGCTGTCGTACTCCGAGCCGGACTCGAGGTTCCCCAACGGAATGGCCTACAACGTGAGTCTCCCGACCCTTCTACTGACACCTCCTGGCACCTTTCTGGAAAAGTGTAGACCGTTAAAACGACATCTATTGGGATTACCAAGTTGGTAAATTGTCAGTTTCTGCGATCCTACCTCACTTGACAAAATACTTACCTCGGTCATGCTCTGCTTGTCCTGCAGGGGCACGTCCTGTGCCAGGCGGTGCTGCAGCCCGACGGCTCGCTCGCCGGCGTCCTGGAGCTGCGGCGTGGCCCCCACAGCCCGCCCTTCCACGAGGAGGACGAGGAGATCAGCCAGTCGTACCTGGTGTGGGGCGGCATCGCGCTGCACTACGCCCACCTCTACCTCACGCAGGACCGCCAGCGGCGGCTCAACGACTTCCTGCTCACCGTCGTCAAGTGCGTCCAATCTATGAGTTTTCACAAAATTAATTAGGAAAGGATAATTAAACGTTTCACGCAAAAATTTTCAAATTTCACTTAAGAAATTCACTACATTATA
>NW_026267228.1:841916-845317 GCF_000697945.3 Frankliniella occidentalis
GTGGCCGCGCTGGCCCTCCGGATTTGATATTGCCAGTGCCGCCGCCAGGGGCAAGGGTCCCGAGCGGTCCCGAGCCCAGCGCAGCACTCGCCAGATCTGACCCAACGAGTAGTGCGCAAGCGGGAGCGTACACGACTCGCTCGTCCTTGCTGCTCTACCAATCCCAATCTCACCAGCAGAACAGCCCGCCGCAGCAGAGGCAAAACTTTTACAAGGGTATATCCCATGGCAAAAGGGTCACGTTGGTTCGAGTCGAGTGGAAAATCACTTTCGCCTGCTTTATTTCTCCGGCCCTTGTCTCTCACTCTCGCTCGGCGGGCAGGGGGAGGAGGCGCCCTTTGTTGGTGCTCTTTGCCCGGCTCTAGCCGAGGCGGCCGAGGCGAGCAGGCGCCCGGCCGGGCGCACCCGCTGTCCTCATTAAACGTCATTTTACGGGACAATTACACTCATCCCGGCCCGGCTAGGTTTGGCTCGCTGGCTGGCAAGTTTGTGGCGCTCGCGCCCGCCCCTCCCCACTCCATCTTATCCCCGTCGCTCCCAGGGGGACTCCGTGTCCATTCCGGCGCCGCCCCGTCTCAAAGCCTACGGCGCGGCGAACTGCCTTGTAAAGCTTGTACAGGGAAACCTGCAGCACTGCACGATGAAAAGATTAGCCCCCTGTCCCTGAATAACGGCTCAGATAAATAGGGGCACAAAAATCGCGTAGGCATGTGGGGAGAACCAGCCCAGCCCAGCCCCGCCCGCGCCCGCCCGCCTTACCCCACCTGGCGGCGGCCCTCGGCTCGGCTACAGCTACAATGCAGACACACAGGGCCCAGAGCTGCTGCAGGACCCCGCGCCGCGCGCGGCTCACAAAAGGAGAAGGGGGAAGGAGGAGAGGGTGACGTCTGTGGAGAGATGTGTAGCACGGCCGACCGCGCCGCGCCGCGCGCTCCCGGCCGCCGCCCGCGGTCTGGCGCGCCCCGCCGCGCGCCGCCACAAGCGCGTGTTCTCAGAAGCGTTATTATTACGGGTGTATCGTAACAGACTGGCAGACGGGCCCGGCCCACCGATACAAAAGCAGCACACACACACACATACACACACACAGCAGCGCAGCGGCCAAATGTCAAGGATCGCCCTCGGCCCTGCGGCGGCGCTCTGTTCTATGGGCCGAGGCGTGCGTAAAAACAGAGCAGCGGTCGGCGTGCGGCACAGTGTGGTGGAGCAGCTCTGTGTACTAATCGCAGCAGCCCTGTAACGGAGCAGCCACACCAGCCAGGTCAGGCTCGGGTTCGATCAGATCAGTCTGTTCGGCCGGTTCACTTGTAGGTGCACGGCGTTCACACCGCGGGGTGCAAACGGGACGGGGCGGGAGGGGGCCGCTAAAGCGTTCCGTCGTCATTGAATTATTTCACGATTATGAAAGTAAAGCGGGCCCGGCGACGCGCGGGTATATGGTGGCGGAGGAGGGTCGTCATCGCGCCCTGCTCATTGTCTCGCCTCGCCTCGCCGCGCGGCGCCGGGCGAAACCGACCTCCACATTACGCAAGTGGAACACTGAATGGAGGAGCCGCCCTCAATGGGTGGACGGGGGAAGGGGGAGAGTGTGGGGCACTACTGGGGCGACATCGGCGTCGTGTGGCGTCCCCGGCGGCCCGGCCGCGCTTCCTGGACAGAGCATGCATGTCATTACACGGAGCGGCGCGTGCGACATGTCAGCGGCGGCGGGCGCGCGACCGGCGCGACACGCGTCCAGGAGGGCGTCCAGCACCACCCGCCGCGCAGCCGCGCACACGGATACCCTCCCCGGCCGGCGCTCTGTTCCCAGGGAAAATAGTACACGCGGCGCGGCGACGGTATGGTCGGCGGAGCCGCGAGCGCGGGCGCCCCGGCGGTGCGCTTCCTGGTACCCACCGCGCCCCGCCCCGCCGCCGCGCTCTTCTATTCATTCATGGCGTCCCCACGCCACGGCTCGCTCATAGCATCACGCTCCACCCATAACTACCCTAGTGCCACCAGCGAGTGCGAGAGAGAGAGACGAGGAGGAGGAGATCCTCACGCCTTCAACTCTGTCGCACACCACTTGGACACGGCACACGCTCCCCCGCCGCGCCCGCGCCCTGCCTTCAAAATGAAAGCACCCCAGGCAGAGGGCGGGGCGGGGCGGGGCGGGGCGGGGCGTCTACACTCCACACGCCCGTCTCCCCTCGGAGACTCTGACGCGCGCGCATACGATGACTCGCCCGCGCGAGCACCAACACGCGAGTCGCGACGCTCTGGCGCGCACCGCGGCCGAGGGGCGCAGAAGAAGGGGGCCCTTGTAGGTGGGCAGCAAGCACCACGGCCGGCAGCCCCGCCGCCACCCAGCAGCACCGGAGCACCCGCGCAACCGTTTTTCAACCAACTTTTGTCCGTTTTCCGGCCGAGCGGCCGGCCTATGGGCCGGGCCGGGGTCCGGACGGAACACTTAGCTCGGCTTGGCGGGGGGCGCTTCGCCATCTCTATAATTCCATCTGATGAGCAGCAACAACAGGGCGCGAGCGTGTCCTGTCTGTTGCCCCAAAAGAAGAAAAAGAAACAGGCGCAGGTGTCTGGGCCAGCATCCCATTGCGCCGCGCTCTGGACCACCATTTTTCACGCGCAAAAGCCGACGCAACGCGAGCGGCAGCCTGGGCGGCAACAGGAGCAGCAGCAGCCGCACTGCGAGCATGCCCTTTCTAGCCCAGGGGCTGAACCGTCTCGTAGTGAACGAAGCGATTCGCAGAATCGTTCTCTTTCTCGGCCGCCATTCTCTCTCTCTCTCTCTCTTCTGCATCTCTCGCTCTCTCTCACTCCCGCTGCGCTTATGCCGACGCCGCATACGTTTGATCGTAAAATCGCTGTCCCTTTGCGCGGACAGCATTGTGAGAAATGGATGAAATCGGCGCTCGCACCTCGCCTTAGGCGACGCCTACCTCGCCGTCCGCGCCTCTGGCTCGCCTCTGGCTGTTTCCGGGCGGCGCCGGGAGTGAGCTATGGTCTCGCTGCTGGGCCGGCCGGGCTGGCCGTAGGGCTGCTGCCACACAGGGCCCACAGTGGCGTAAGACGTGTACGGCTGCTCGGTGCTCTATGGTGCCAGTGGACCGTGGGTATTACCATAGGGGCATTGCTTGCCTCGGCCGCGGTGATCCGCTGGTATAGGGCTGATAATCCCCATTCGCACCTCGGCTCCAGCACCAGCCTGCATGTCCGCCCAACAAGGGACCCTTACGCCAGGCTCTGCGGTGCGTCATAATGCTTTGCAAAATACCATCGGCCGGCAGACGCTCAGTCGGGCCCCCGCGGCCTGCCCCCTCCGGCCTGCCCCCCGGCCTGCCCCCGCGGGCCTGCCCCCTCCGGCCTGCCCCCGCGGGCCTGCCCCCTCCGGCCTGCCCCCGCGG
>NW_026267228.1:847923-849005 GCF_000697945.3 Frankliniella occidentalis
AGTTGCCGGCGCAGCGAAGTGGAGCTGGCAACTCCGTTTGGCGGAAGGGCGGGCCTGCTTGTTAAACAGTGTATCCATACAGTGCAGGTCATAGATAGATTACTACTGCTCGCTGCTGCTCGTTTAGGAAAAACGAATCGGCCCGTTGTGTTGCTGTTACCAATGGCGAGGGGACTGGAGAGTCGGGCATCGCTCGCCTCGCTCAGGGTCCCTCCGGTGACCGCCGAGTTTTGCCCTTTGGATGTGTACACGGTGACGGTGTACCTCCCCCCCCCCCCCTCCTGGCTGGTAATCCCGGGCATGACTTGGATGTCCGATTGGAGCGGGCACGCTCGGCCAGCAAAGTTAACCCATAACGCGAAATCACTGCGTCCTTCTTCATCAACATCGACACCTTGCCGAGTTGAGTGCTGGCCACGCAGCCAGCCTACCCCTCCCCCCCCCCCTCTCTCTCGATCGACTAAAACCTCAGCACACACACACACACACACACACACAGCGAGTGCAGTGTCAAGGCCAGCAGACAGGCTTCTGGACTCGCGCCAATGCATCGCTCATCCTGATAAATTCCATCTTCGGCCGCCCATCTCTCTTCTTTCTCCTTCTCTGGTTTTGGGTTCAATGCCCCGTCCAAAGCAGGTCCAAAAGTGACGGCATGGTATTATTTTAGTCCGTCTACATATGAAGTAGAACGAATAAAACTCATTGGTTTTGCTGCTACGGAGGCTGCTCATGTGGTCTAAAAAGCTCAGATCAGTTTTCGCCTTATTATGCCGAGTAGTTCATAGAGGAGCATTGATCGGTCTGGGTGGGCGGTCATCACATCATGTCATTCATTGGCGCGACGAGTTGTACTGGCAGGAGGGACGCGGGGGAGAGGTGGTCGCGCGTGAGGCCACGCCAGGCCACAGGTCCTCTCTCCGAGCGGTGAATGTGCCCCTCTTGTAGCAAATCTAGGCCGGCCCTGAAAGGGGAGAGAGAGATGCACCGCGTTCTTTTTTGCCCACTGATCACTGATTTATTTTGCGTGCTTTATTTTTAGGCATTGTTAGGGGCTGGAGGGCTGGGAGTGAGGGTGGGGG
>NW_026267228.1:849090-853970 GCF_000697945.3 Frankliniella occidentalis
GGGGGTTGCTTGGGGAATGAAATGTCTGGTGTAAACCACACAAGGTCAGTCGCCGCTGTTGGTAAAGCATGCCAAAATATGGTGTAGGTATACAGTCCCCCAGCAGCACAAAAACGATCGGTACAGGTAACGCCGCTGGGAATTCCCTCTCGCAGCCCGTCGCGCTCTGGGGCCCCCAGGCGGCCTGCCCGCGCCTGTCTGGCCTGAGGATGGATATGGACGGTCCGCGCTGGGATTTGCATTCAATGGCCAGGGGGGAGCTGCGGAGACCCCGCGCCGTATTGGGAGGTTTGGGAAGCCGCCGCGGCCGCCGATAGACAGGACAGACGGGCGCGCAACCCGCTGCCTCTCCGCTCTGCTCCGCTAGTTGGATGCTGGCTGGTTAGATGCTCTCGCCCTGCTGCAGTCACGCCCGTCGTGGGGGTCGGGAGTTCAGAGGGTCGGCAACCCGGAGTCAGAGCAGCGGGTGGCGGGGGAAGCAGACGAAGGGGAAAAGGGAAAAGGGGAGAGGAGGGGTGTGCGCACTGTCGATACAACAAGAACGACGGCCGTGCTCGAACACGATGAGAGCCTCGGTGGCGTGGCACCGCACGCGAAATGGGAAACACACACTTTAAAGTCTGTTTTCTCTGCGGCTCGGTTGGGCGAAATGTTGAGCATCTTTGAAGCGATTCAAGGCATGCAGGTTCATAGATTTAATTCGGTAATTCCTCGCGTCACGCTGTCCCACGTTAGTAAGAGAGTAACAACGACAAAGGATAGAGAGATTCTAGTATTAGATCATGTAAGTTACACCTCGTAAAAGTAGGCAGGCTCTACCCATATTAGGCAAGTGCATCTATCGGTATCGGCGCTCCGGGTTCAAGAGGAGAAAGGGGGAGGGGAGGGTGCAAAGAGATTTTACGTTTGCGAAAAATAGTGTAAAAAAAAGTTGCCGTCGCATCACGTCGTGTCGTCTTGTCCCACGGCACACGGACCGACACACCGACAGCAAGAAAGCGAGTGTCACAGTCAGTGGCAAGCGCCTCGACAAGCGCTGCTTCTGCGCAAGCACGGTATTTATATGGAGAGGTAGACGCTCTGCCCGCGGGGTGAGAGAGAGAGAGAGAGAGAGAGAGAGAGAGAGAGAGAGAGAGAGAGAGAGAGAGAGAGAGGGGGGGGGGAGAAAGAAGTAAAGAGAAAAAGTAAGTTGATGCAACTGCGGCAGGCGGCAGGACCGAGCAGGACTGACGGTCGCAGGAGCTCGGCTCGAGGGAGTTGGACGGACCTTGGGGCAGACTGTGGGTAAACTAAACTAGAATCAACAACAATTGGCTGAGTGATGCCTGTATCATCAAATGCCTCAACAGCTGCTCAGAGAAAGAGTTCATAGGCCAGACAACAAAACAGACGACGTAGGATAGGTCTTTTTTGCAGTATAATCAGTTTCAGTGTCAGGCCGAAACTTTAAGATTCTGCATCAGGCCTACAGGACATTAGGCTCACCACCATCACAACATTTGGTGACCTCACGTAAAGAAGTTAAGATGGTGCTTTTCTTTCAAATATGCCACAACTTTTAAGATGTGTCTGAACGTTGCTCTCCGTGCGTAACAACCACAACAACAACAACACCAACAAGTTCCTGATTTGAAGAGATTTATCATGAAGCCTGTCATGCGAGACTTGGTCTGTCATGCATCTTCTCTGTAAATATTATTATTTTAAGATTCCTTTCTACCTTATTCTTTTGTATTTACGCTGGAGTCGGGCGGGGCGGGTTTCCTTCAGCACAGCCGCAACATTTTTTTTAAAGAAATCGGTGGAAATTAAAAGTAAGAGAGGTCGCTACATTGTTCCACGAAGTAGTGAGCTGTTTGACCGCGCTTTGATTGGCTACCCGCTTTTAAAACCAGGACGGCAAGGTGAAGTTAACAGGTTTGCTTTCCGCACCAGTCCGCAAGCCCCACTGCACTGCAGTCACCACTGAGCGGCCACAGAGGGCCGCGGCCCGCCCGTCATCGTTTGACAAAATACCGCGCAAATTATTTCACATCCAAATTTTCTTTGGAATGTCTCTAGTGGCTAGGTGCTGTGCACGGACGAGTGCACGAAGTAAAATCTTCTATACCCTCCACTACACCGGAAAACACAAGTGTGTGAATGTCGCACACTTGTAGGTGTGTGAACGTGAACGCCATTCACTGGTAAAACAAGTGTGCAATATTTGCACACCAAACGTGTGCAAGTTGATTTAGCACATTACATGGTGTTTAACTCAAGTTGCACACTTGCGTGGTGTGCAAATTTTAAACGTTTTAGAACGTTTAAATTCTGCACACTTGGACACACACAGTTCTATGCTGTCAATAGGGAACCATACGGTGTGCAGCTGCTATACGTTTCGGAAGTGTCGAAAGTTTAAACACCGATTGACGTATAACATAGTTAGACACCACAAAGTGTCGAGAAAATGCACACTTGAACTTGAACGTCAATTGACGTGCAAAATTAAACACTTGTTTTACCAGTGTTCGTACACATGGAGGCACAAGTGTGTGAAGTCTAAAGAAAAAATCGCATATTCACTCCCTTAAGTTTATACGAATGGGAATTCACACATCTACAAGTGTGCGACATTCACGCACTTGCTTTCCTGTGCAGGTATGACAATTATTTCCATTTACACGAAGCAAATGCAACCAACCCCAAAACATCTATGATGTTTTTCGTGTTTTCGGTGTTATTTTCTTTCTTGTTATTTTTAGTATTTGACAATGACTGATTTCTGAATATACAGAGATCTCGAACTCTTTCGATGCATGTTGTATTGCATGCGAACAACGCAGAGGCCTACCTTGGTCGGTAAGCTTGAGTCCTCGGGATGCGGCGGGTGCACTCACTGCGGTGGTGCGAATCACTGACACTCACTCACTGGCACTCTGTCGCGGCCGTCACTCACTGACACTCTCGCTCGCCTCACGCACTCACTCGCGGCACTCACTGCCCCGCTCGGCTCGGTTCGGCTCGGCCCGGTCTTGTGGGCGATGCGGTCCGCTGAGGTCCGCGCGCCGCGGCTGCTGAGTATGGACTGGCGGGCCGGCGCCGCGAAGGGAGCACTTTAAGCTCGTGGGAGGAAGTGGGGACCCCGGGACCCCCCCGCGGGGACCGCGCCGGGCCAAGCCGCGACACCCCGCCAAGCCGCGGCGCGCAGCCACCCTCTCGCCGAGCCGGACCGGACCCGCCCGGACCCGACTAGCTGTCCACCATTGATGCATTGCAACTGAGCACTTGCAGTTCAACTTCATTTGCCGAGGGAGTGAAACATTTTCCCCTTTGGAACCTGTCGATTAACCACCATAACCAACAAGAATTTGCTCTACAAACTTGCTGACTTCCATGTCCATGTTAAGCTTTTTAATATAAAACCGCCCCGACCCACAACGGGCTTCAGTGAAGTCTACCATTTATTTTTACTGAAAGTAAAAATCTTGCCACAACTCCTTTAATTTCTGGTAACTGGAACTCATGTAGATTCAGGCTGAGAAATTTGTGGATTCAAATGAATCTTACTGCCGTCTTTAGTCCCATTAGTATGGATTTCCAGACCCAGGTTATCTGTCCCATGTGTGATAGCAGAATGACAAGACGTCATGCGGATGTCGTAATTCGTCTCCTTCAAGGTCCTCGAACCCTGGACGTACACGCACGCGACCACGCTCGTCAGCGTCCTCTTGCTCGTCAGTCACCAACGGAGACGCCCCCCCCCCCCTCCCAGAGGCCCTCACGTCCTCTCTGCTCTGCCGTCAAAAATGTCCCGCAACACTAGATGCACTAAAAAATCCCCGACTGCGGCAGCTCATCAGAAACCGATCATCCCTTCAGGACACTCGCTCCACGACCCTGCGAATGTAAGGCCATTCCAGACACAGTGGTTCAAGGATAGTCTAATGGGCTTCCTTAATCTTCTCCACTATCTTCGCATTTTGCCCTATACAAACCGACGTCATTCTCCGTCTGACCGGGAGGGGGGGGGGGGTAACTGACCGGAATATGTCATGTCTGGCGTATCTTAAGCCAGGTGTGCTGTAGCCTGGCCAGGCCCAGATGCGAGTGACATGAACATCCTGCCGTGGACAGTTTGGATGACGTCTTTTCCCCTTCGCGGCCGACGACGCGCCGCTGGAGCGGGGGAGCGCGACCACGCGCTCCTGTAGAGGCAGAGAGAATTTGCAGAGCCTGAAAATCGTTCCTGGAAGCGCGGCGAGGCAAAATTTAGTACCGGTTGAGGTCGCGGTGCCCTGGCGGGTCCCTGGCGGTGCGGGGGAAGTCCGGACGGAGCCGCCGCGATCCAATCCCAGATTAGCGGCCGGGCACCCGATAGCTGCGGGTACCCTGGGGATAACACGCCGGGCGCTGACGGCTTCGGGAATTTTAATTATTTCAAGCCAACTTTGTTTTATCGTGATCGATTCGATGGTGATGTTTTGGCCCCCTTTTGTTCGTGTGTCGTGTGGCAGAAGAGAAGAAGGATAGCCTGATGCTGGTAGTGAAAGCCACGCGGCCCGTCGGGCTCAGCTCAGTAGAGTGGCGTGGTGGCAGGGGAGCTAGATCAGCACAGCGGCAGTCACACAAAGGGCTCAACCTTCAGCTAGCCCGTGGCAGTACCACACCCCCCTCCCCTTCCCCGCCAGACAGTCATCAAAAGCGCGAGTGAAATTCTCATTTTAATTTTCATGCCTCCTCCCCTCTGGTCGCGCTTCTCACGCCCCGCCCCCCAGCCCCGCCGGACCTTTCCCTCAAACCTTCAGAGATTCAGCCGGGAGATTAAGCAGAGCTCGCGGATGTTCTCTGCCCGAGGTGGATCCGGCGGCACCTGCGCGTCAGCAGTCGTCCCCCCC
>NW_026267228.1:854020-857364 GCF_000697945.3 Frankliniella occidentalis
GAGGGAGGGAAGGAGGGAGGGAGAAATGGGTGAGAAGAGAGTGAAAGAAGGCGGCAAACCATGGCGAACCCTGGCGCGCACTTAATACGAGTGTGCGTGCGCGGGAGGGCTGCCGCGTGAGATAGCAAGAGAGCAGCAAGAGACAGCAGCTACACGTACACGCTGTTCGAGGCGATCGGATCGCATCACGGCTGCGGTGTCACCATCAGAGGCGCGTCAAGGGAGCGAAGCAAGAGCAGCAAGAGCAGCGGGAGCTGCAGAAGCGTAGCCGTGGCCACAGTGCATGCAAGTAAACGGCTTGAACCACCATCGCAGATTTATTCAGTATAAAACAATTACTTTTCGATTGGGTCACCGCGACAAGACCCGCCGTTCATCATGCCAGTATGACGGTATGAATTGAAGGAATAAATAATAATAAAGCAGAGAGGTCATATCAAAAACCCGACGTTATCACGGACAGAGCGACGCCTTTGGGGCCTGCACCGCCGCGCCGGGCCACGCCCCGTCTGGAGGCCCGGCCCCGCCGCCGCCGAGCAGCTCCAGTCGAATTCGGTCTGGTGGACTTGACAGCTTAGCGCTGCTCGCTTTGTCTCCAGGCGGGAGGGCAATCACAGGGATCGCACAGACCCGCTGAGTCGTAGCGGCCGCGACCTCGCCCACGCCGACTACACTGCGAGAACATATTTTTACACCGTCACAGAAACGAGTCTGTTAAAAATAAAATGACAACGTCAAACACGAGGAAAGACACAGGAATCTTTTAAACACAACAATGGTGTGTGTTTGAGAAATTTCCTGCGGCTTTTTAAACAGACTTGGCTTGTGTGTTTGCCTCTTTCCTTTTAATATTCCCGACATTTATCTTTCTAACCTCGTTTCTAACAGTTTTGCTTGGAAATGTCAAACCAAACTTTTGTCCGAGTAACGACTCTGCCCCGCCGCGTCCGAGAAGGCACTGGAAGGCACTGGAAGGCACTGGAAGGCACTGGAAGGCACTGGAAGGCACTGGAAGGCACTGGAAGGCACTGGGCCAGAGCGGCGGGGCGGGACCCCGCGAGACTCGCCTGCCCGGCGGTCGGCCTAGCTTAACGGCGTGAGTGCGAGAGAGACAAGTAGCGGCGCTCTCGTCGTAAAGGGTGGCGGCACCCCGCGGCACTAGTGAGTGCGTGCGCGCCTGCGTGTGAGTGAGAGAGTGAGTAAGTGAGTGACGCACATCGCACAACAGAATCATGAGAATTGTTGGCTTTTTCTCCTGCCGCGCACCGCGCCGCCGCACGCCGCACTAGGCTGTAGCGCGTTACGGTGCGTCTGATAGCAGTGAGAACGAGCGTCACTCTCCGACCGGCGGCCGGGGCCGGGGCCGTTACACTTGTGAGTGATCGTCGCTGTCACGCCAGCGCGCGGTGGAGCCAGAGGGCTGAGGGCGAAATGGACCAGGCATCGGATAGAGAGGGAGAGGGAGTGAGAGAGTGAGTAAGTGAGAGATAGAGGGAGAGAGAAAGGGAGGGGGTAGATACGTGAATGGGTGTCTCTCCCTTGCTCCAGCCCTGCTCTCGGATTCCTCACTTCTAACTGCAGCCCCCCCTCTCCCCCCTCTCTCTCTCTCTCTCTCTCTCTCTCTCTCTCTCTCTCTCACACACACACGGCTTCGCCACTGCGTCGGATGCCCGCTCTCATGGCGTCACTCATTTTTCTCTCCCGACCCCGTGTCTCGGCGGCCCCTAGGCGGCCCATGGCATATCGCACGCCCCACCGACCGCCGGTCCGACCGCCACGGACCGCTGGGAACAATCAGAGCCAATTAGCCCATGAGTCTTTTGGAATCGCTCGCCGCGCCACGCAGGTAAGTGCGAGAGCTCGGTCTATGGACCTGGTCCACCAGACAGGGCAATGCGAAGCCCCGTTAGCGAGGAGATTGTTCCAAAATTTGACGTCATTACACTGCTCGAAAAATTTAGACAGGACGTGACGCGTGATCAGCGGCCAAAAGAAGGAAGAATTGGCGACCACGGCTTGCCCTTCAAAGGACATTCTGACGCCAGACGCCAGCGCGAGTGTTCAATTTCTCAACACTTGTAAGTGTACAACTGCAAGTTAAATACTTGCAAGTGTTCAAATCCGCAGTCGTACACTTGCAAGTGTTCAACTCGTCGGTTGAACACTTACCTAGTATTAACGCTCACTGTGGAGAAAGTGCTAAACCGAGGAGTTGCACACTTGCAATCGCACACCTACTGAGTTGAACACTTGCAAGTATTCAACATGCAGTTGCACACCTGCAAGTATTTAACTTGCTGTTGCACACTGTTGAGCAGTTGAACACTTAGTTTATCAGTGTACTACCTTTCGTTTATTGACATTTCTCCCGGAACGACTAACTTTTTAAAGCCACTGTACTCTGGAAACCAAAGTGTGTACTTGAATGCAGTACCTCCTTGCATACAATGTAAGTATGCCGGAGGTACTGCATTCAAGTACACAATAGGGTTTGCAGAGTAGAGTTCATCTTCATCAAGGATTTTCTAAGTTGAGGTGACTGGGGCTACTGTTGCAGCTACTGCTGCAGCTCTCATCACACTACTTATTCCCAGCGATCATGCACATACATTTCCTCAGCGGGGTGCGTAATTATTGTAAGTGCCGATGAGTCCAGGCCGCGACCGCACGCGGTCCCGCAGGTCCGTCTCGCGGAACTTCCGCGTGCAAATGACCGAATGTAATGACGGCACGCCGGACCTGCCGCGGTCTTCCTTCCTTCACAGTCGTCATGCATTTGCATATCGCCTTTGGAATTTAATATAATCACGACTTTTTAACCCGCCCGCGCGTGTGTCTGGCGTGTCGTTCATGTCAGTGTCTCGCGCCGCTGCAGAATTCGTTATCATTCTTCCGTTCTTCACAAAGCCGGCCCAGGCCCCGGCCCCCTATTGGCAGCGCTGCTATAGGGATGCCGACCGAAGTCTTCCGTTTAGTGTGATATTAGCGGCCAGATTAAAGACTGAGTACACTTTGAAAGAGAAAGGACAATTTTGTATCCAGGGACTATATGAGGTCCTCAACGAGGTCCGCATCCCGATGCGAGTGATAAGCCCGGCGGAAGGTTTACGGCTCGGGCTGCATTAGCATATTTACTGCGGGCCGCCCTGGACTGGTAAATTTCTGCCTCATACCTCATGCTGCTGTCGTGTCAAATATAAATAAGTTTATAACCGCGAACCGCTTGCTTGCTCGCTACTTTGAATCTGGAGGTCACCTTTCTAAGAGGCGCTTGGAAAAGAGTGAGGGAGGGAGGGAGAGGGAGAGGAAGAGGGAGAGGGGGAGGAACGGAGAGAGAGAGAGAG
>NW_026267228.1:858111-858961 GCF_000697945.3 Frankliniella occidentalis
GGGGGGTAGAATGCAGCCTTGTTCCGTCCCAATCGAGAACAAAAGTTCGATTCGCCTCTTTCATGGCATGTTTATTCCCTGCCGAGGGCAACCTTGTGTGAGTGTTGTATGTGGGGAGGGCGGTGTCGGGCGGCCCAGGCTTAAAATCAAATCTGTTGGCGGCCCGCCGCGGGATGTTTGACACATGGTCGAGGTAGACGGCCCCGCCCCGCGTTGCCCCCCGCAAGGTCCCACCCACCCACTTGGAGTGCCCGCCCTGCCACGCCGAACCACCTCCGGTCCCTCAGGACACACCCGTGTCCTTCCCCTTGGCCGCTGAGCCGGACCCGGTCGAAGGTGGAAGGATTCGGCTGATCTTTTGCTCGACGATATCCGAGAAGGATCGTACGGGACAGATTGTCGCACGCCTCCTTGCCTGATTTGCTTTCCTTCCCCCGTCGCCAGCGTCTCCCGCCTTCTTGTTAAAATTCCTAACACGGGGACTCAGTCATGTCGCATTTCAACTGCAATTTATTCGATTGCTTTCCGTGACTGCCAACCCTACGCTGTGGTGGAAGGAAACGTTATGGCAAATTGCTTGCTACATTTCAAATATTTTTTTTTTTATGACCGACACAATCATTCAGTTCGACGGTTCGAACGAGCCAAAGCTTTGTTTTACAGGAATGTGTCATACATCAAAAAAGGATCTGCGCGATTGCACAGCCATCATAAACCACTGATTCTGTCAGCATCGAATAAGGAAACTTGTATGGATACATATTTCAACAGGCAAATGGCGACAATTCTTTTCCAAATGACTATGAGCGTAGGCGTTTTTTAGCCCGCCCTTCTGCTTTTAAAAAAGCAT
>NW_026267228.1:868025-871111 GCF_000697945.3 Frankliniella occidentalis
AAAAACAACAACAACAACAAACAAACAAACACGAAGAACAGCAAAGAACTAAAAAAAAGGGTTCTTATAATTAGTAATTTTTTGCGTGCTTGATTTCCTTGGCTGAATTGCGCTTGTTTTTAGTAGAGAATCACATCAACACAAGCGCAATACACTCAAGATACATGTACACGATAAACGCACTGAAGAAAAGCAAAGCATTTTTTTGTCGGACAAACTTGCTAAGAAAGCTGTAAATTACGTATTCTGTTTCAGGAGCCACACACCAACGCAACCTCTGTTATCTAGTTATTGTTGTTTGTCTCTAACGCTTTTCCCCCTCTTTTTTCTGGTAGTTAAAGATGACTTTCTTCTGGTGATAGCTCGTTGTCGTGTCACTGTGCGGTATGGGGTCAGGTGTAGAGGGTGTGTTGGGCGGGTGGGCAGCATCACGTCACCACCCTCCTGAAGCAGAGCAGGCCCATTAGCTCGTAACGGACTCTACTACTGACAACGGCCGCGCGGCTCCGCGAACCAATATAATCGCAACTGATTTCCCCCCCGCGAAATGGCCTTTGGCTCACGAAGCTGTTCGTCACTCGGGTGTGGGGAGCCCAGAGCGCGGGGTCGGCCGTGCCTGTGTAGCTGTGAATCAATCGCGGACAGCTTCCCAAAACATCCACGGGAAAACCGACGACGACCGATACAGAGGGTAACAACACAACGCCGTGTGGCTGTACACACCGGACTGTACTCGTGTCGAGTAAGTTTATGTGCCCCCCCCCCTTTCCCCTTCTACGGGACCCCAAAGAGGTCTACCGAAATCTCAGGGAAGACCGAAAA
This sequence comes from Frankliniella occidentalis, assembly GCF_000697945.3. Taxonomy (NCBI): domain Eukaryota; kingdom Metazoa; phylum Arthropoda; class Insecta; order Thysanoptera; family Thripidae; genus Frankliniella; species Frankliniella occidentalis. The sequence continues at coordinate 868,848 of NW_026267228.1, forward strand.
GGGCGCCATCGTCGTTTTCCAGAACGGTGTCTCGGACGGTTCGTTTCACACCTCGGTCCTGGGCGAGACCCCGGCAGCCAAAACTCATTGCCCTCCAGGGTGGGGTCGGTCGGCGGGGTGGGCCGTTGACCCGAGCCAAACAGCGCACGCATACGATAGACGGACACGCACGAACCGAACACATACGTGTGAAAAAAAAGTAAATAATAAATGTATGCAGAGGAAGTCCCTCTTTTTTTTTTTTTTGCCGTTTTGGGTTTCGGAGGCATGTGGGCAACGCACCCAACCCTGCACGCACACACCGCTACTGCTTCCATAATACTTGCTGTTTATCTGGAATGATGAAAAAATATGGTCATCTTTAATGCAGGTGAGGATGGTGTTGCGGCAGTGGCGGTAGCAATTTGCGATCCCCTCGCCCTGCGCTCAGCGGTGGAGCCGGGGTCATCAGAATGCGGAGCGCTATCCTGGCCGCTCTGATCGTCCCTGACCGTGGAGAAGTATCGCCCCGCCACGCCCCGCCACGCCCCGCCCAACCCCACGACGACGCCTTGCCACGTGCCAGGCGGGGCGAGTGGGTGGGGCCGCCCCACGGGCCCGGAGCCCAGGGCTTTTTGAATTGCAGCGCGCGGACGAAGCTTGCATCGATAAAAGAGCGGTCTTGATCTCGTTCGAAAAACCGTCCCAACAGGTCATCAAACGACTTGATACCCCCGTTTCTGTCTCTGTTTCTCCCCAACTCTGTCTGTATCCCTCTCTCTCCCTCTCTCCCTCTGTCTCTGTCACCAGTCTCGGGATGGGCGCCGCCACCACGCCCTCGAGGACGCGGTCGAGTTCTCGAACGCCCTCAGGCGGCTTGCCTCAATCAGAATGCGCGTGCCGTCCTATGGCGTGCCATTGGCCGCCCCGCCCCGCCCCATCGGTTCGCTGTGCGCTCCATTATTGGCTCATCGCTGCGCTGCCAGCTCAGCGCTCAGCTCGGCCCGCCCAGTTCGGCCGAATTAGACGATGTCTATCGCGCGCTCGCCGCGTAACATTCGTTCAACTTTTAATTCGACAGCGCGCGGGGCGGGGCGGGGCGGCAGTTTAGTCGCGAGCTGAGACGCGGAGGGGAAAGGGGGGGGGTAGCGCGGCAGCTCGGTTGCGCACACGCGCGTGTGTGCCAGGCGAGGAGTAAGCGCGCCTTCGACATTAGCGCGCCTCTGCAGTTTTACAGTGGCAGTGGTTGTATTATGTAGCATGATGGTCCGCTCGAGATGTTGACCTTTGCGGGCCGAAGAGCTCCTCTGCTCCGCGTGCCTCTCTCCTTCCCCTCCCTCCGCTCGCCTCAAGCGATAACCCCTTCACAGTTCTTCTCCTCCCCCCCCCTCCCCTCCCCTCCCTCTCCTCCGACAACGCTCGCGATGAAAGGTAAAGCAAGTCTGCGGCTTCGTGGGGTGTATATATATCTGCTGTTATTGTCGTAAAAATACGCGGGAGACTTTCCGGTCACGAGAACGCGAGGGTTTGAGGAAGAGGGGGAACTTCGCCGTGACGGTGTCCCTGCAGCCGCCGTCACCGCCTCCGCTTACCCGCTACGGCGAATATCCTTTTACAATAACAACCTTTACCGGAGAGTCCGCGCGGCGTACGGCAACAACAGCCGCGGCAGGGGCAGAGGGCGGTAATGACTGGCTGCGCTCTCTGTTGGACGGAGCCGGTATTCCGGTTTACAAAATGCTCTGCCGATGTTGTGTTTCCCGCTCTCTCACGCCACCGTTGTTGGCCGCGTCGAGCGCAGTGGTCTCCGCGAAGCGCGAGAGTAGTGTGTGTGTGAAGGCGATCACTGTGGCTGAGGACGAGGGCGAGCACAGAGAATACAAGAGGCTAGAACACTGGTGTACTTTTTTCGGAACTTATTCGATGAACATTTGATTTTTTGATGAGCTGCTTATTGGACAAACTTTTGATAAACTTCGCCGAGGCCCATATCGTCCCCACCCGAATAGTGTGCGCCTATGCCTCTGTATGTATGTAGGCCGGGGGACGGGGGGAGGGGGGGATAAGTGGTCCTATTCGCGAAATCGCGTAATACTCGCGAGCTGGGCGCACCAGAGGAGCAGAGGCACGGCTGCTCGCCATTGCGCCAATTTATGCGAAGCGCAACGAACGACGAATGGAGACAGAGAGGTGTATGGAATAAAACGGCGAGCGAGAGAGAGAGAGTGAGTGAGTGAGTGAGTGAGTGAGTGAGTGAGAGAGAGAGAGAGAGAGAGAGAGAGAGA
>NW_026267228.1:871171-872777 GCF_000697945.3 Frankliniella occidentalis
AGAGAGAGAGAGAGAGAGAGAGAGAGAGAGAGAGAGAGAGAGAGAGAGAGAGAGAGACAGAGAGACAGAGAGAGACGAGAGACAAAGAGAGAGACATTCTGTTTAGAATTCATTTTTCTTCCGCAATAAAGACGGATCTCACATCACGGCCGAGAAGAAGAGCCACGCGTGCACGTGGGGGCGAGGAGCTGACGGAAGCAAGAAAAGGGGAGGGTGGTTAAGGTCCCGAAATAATTGCTACAACTCCGCCCCTCGTACGAGCTGATTGCAAAGGCAGAATAGACGGTAGACGTGAAGTGATGTGAGAAAGAGGGAGAGAAATAGGCGCCACACACATTCGCGGCCCACGTCCTGTTTTACGAGCGAGGCGGGGAGCGTGGCGCTGAGGTAGGCAACCCATTCGACACGCGTGAGCCGCCCTTGTCCTACCTCGCTGCCCCCCCCTCCCCCCCTTTCTCTCTCTCTTTCAATAAATTCTGGAAATTCGGAAATTCTGAAAATTCTTTCTCTGTCGAAGAGTAGAGCTGCCCTGCACGTCACGGGGTGTTGTCACATTACTGTCTGCGCCCGTTGTAGAACGGCGTAACTCTTTTTCAGTTCGAGTTTAAGGATCGTCCAGAAAGTACGGCCGTTTTTTACTGAGATTCATTCGGCACAGTACGTGGGTTTAGCGCCTGCGAGACTCGGGGTAGGCCACCCCGCGGTACACACATGCACTGCAGCCGAGATGTTGCCTACCTACCAGGCGCTATGAGACCTTGCTGATTCTGAGCTTGAGCATTTTTCTCAACGGCTAAAGACTGGGCGTACCATATCGACGTTCGCTCTGTCTGGACCACAGTTTTCTGGAACCGATTAATTCACGTATTCTGAGGATCAGACTCCCAAAGCCGCAATAACCAGCTCCCGCAGAGGAGCCAGGCGGGCGGGTGGCGTGGCGCCTCGCCTCACGCCGCCGGGGTGTCACCCTGCTCGCGAAAAACAAGCGACGCGACGCCACGGCAATCGTGACCAGGATGACGTCAGCGGCAGAGGCGGCCGGGGGCGGCTCGTCGTGGCCGCAGGTCGGCGAGGTGCAGTGCGCCGCGCTCGGCCCGCGGCGTCACCCGGGCCGAGCTTCCGCTCGGAAGTGGGTCGGTGGGTCCAAAGAGGGAAGGATATGGAGGGCGGCGGGAAGGGTTTCCGTCGCTGCGCCACTCAATGCCGCCCTTGAGGGCCGCGGGTCGCGGGTGGCAGGATCCGGAGAGGCGCCGTGTCGCCGTCGCGACGCTCCCCGGAAGAGGGGCGGCCACCTCCACGGTAATGGACGCCGAGCGCGACAAGTCATCGCCCGTCCGACACCAAACAACCAGCGGCTCAGCGTGTGGTGGCTGCGCGCGCCGCTGCTGCTGCTGCTCCCTGTTTCCTTTCCTTTCCGTCGATTACCGTCCAGTTTCACGGGCGTGGCGAACACTCGCGTGTGCCGTATCAGGTGCCCCCGTCGCCGCGTCGTGGCGAAACTAGGATGGGGGGAGAGGGGGCCAGGATGCCCCGCGAGGAGCGCGACGTGCGACGTGGTTGATGTCCTCACGGGCGATTCTTTTAATTCCCACTCCCCACTACCCCC
>NW_026267228.1:881692-891979 GCF_000697945.3 Frankliniella occidentalis
AAACTTAGTTTAAGATTATAATAAGTTTTTTGCAATATAATTTTTTGTTGCTCCTAATGTGTGTCAATAAAAGCAACTCACAATGAATGTCTTATTGGGACTGTGGTATGAATGAACACAAAATGTAATCACAACAAAACACCATAGATTTATTCAAGTCATAACACAGTATTAAAACTTGAGCTGTTAAGCTGAAAGAATTCCATTTGTATTGGATAGCGGTATGTACCTTTAATACACTTTAAAAAATCAACAAAGAACATGGTTTTGTTGGCAAAGTTAGCAGCTATGAGAGTACGCCATAACTGATTCACAATATGAGAAAGAAGGCACCATAATGCATAGTGGTGGGGCAGGTGGGTACATGGAAGTGAGGAGCACACACAGATTGTTAGTCAGCTCGCTGTTTTCACTAGAAGATGACTTTATACAAATGGCAATTGTTAGATCAATATATGAAGTTTTCTATGCACCCCTGCTTCATTTACTTCTGTTTGCAATAGCAGATCTGGCTAACGAGGTGCACAAAGTACAGTTAGTCACCCTTGCTATTGAGCCTGCAGCATTATTTCAGAACACATCTATACACCCTGCAGATCCGTTGAGAGACCTTACCTTTTAAAACTCAGAATATTTACCAACTGTCTCCCAAACTTACATCAATAAAAATTCATATCACAGCTTCCGACCTATGGTACAACAAACATTTTGAACCATACACATAGATAACATTTGCATCCTAGCTAGTGGTGTTGTCACAGTTGAGAGTATAATAAAACCATACCTACAAACATTTAGGATTGAACAAAAAGACAACTTACTATTTTGTGTTTATGCTAAAAATAAATAATTGCTTTTTCAATTGTGTACAATAGTTTTAACTGTACATGTCTATTTACACGTTCGTTAATGCTGGCCCATTCTAAAAAAAAAATTGGTTATTCAATGTAATAACCAGTTAAAACTGTAATTAAAGCATTAGATACTGGCATATACAAGCACAAAACAAGAACGAAAAAAATAATAACTTTGTTTAAAAACGCCAAAAAAAAACACCGCTTATATTAAACAAAGAGAGAGACTGACTAGGTTATACAAATAAGTCAGAAAGAAAACGTAATACATTGCACAGCATTGATTTCCAACACAGTAAGCTTCTAGCAAAATTTGATATTTTACCAGGGTACTCTAGAACCTCTTGGTTGAACAAATTATTAAGGAACAGTTGGCTTATCAAAATTTTATATCACATTATCTTTTTAAATTACAAGATATGCTTACTATGTATCTAATAAAAATAATCTGTCACTTTTTCTGTTAGGGCACAAGAACCTGGTCAATACAATTGAAATTGCATGAAAAAAAAAGCAAGCAGTAACTTTTGATAAACTTTGAAATGAACAGAAAACCATTAACAGAAATAATTTGTAATTTCCAAAGATACTAACTTTAAAAAACATAGAATCCTATGTACAAAAAACATGTTATATTTATCAACAAAAATGGTGTAGAAACTCAATATCCAAAGATTCCAGTTTCTACTGATCTATTGAGCTCCAACAATGGTTTTCACTACAAAAATTAAGGTTTCCTGCTGCATCAACAAACAATTCAAAGTATATTTTCATATTTAAGAAAAGAGAAAACTTCAAATGAAAAAGAGGGGGAAAATCACAGTTTTCCTCTGTTCAGTTCTATATGTAAGTTGGTGAATTTTTAAGACTTTCATGACATGCCTCACAAGACACAACACCTCGAGCGTTTACTAATGTGCATTTAGGGCATTCTCGTCCGCCACTTATCAGTGGTTTTTCTTCATTTCCCGGTTGTCGTGACTTTCCACACATATCACAAACACACGTTCCATTCTTGTTGTGGTATGTGCAAAACAAACATTCCCAAAAACTGCTAGCCTCATCTTCAACCCTATTTTCATGGCTTTTCTTCACAGTCGATGAGAGGACATTTATTTCCCTTTTCTGATCCCTTGGTACTGTTTTGGGGGCTGCACTAGAGCCTTTGGTCCCAATTTTTTCTTTCTTGCTATCTCTGACAGCACTTCTGCAAAAAAAAGTAGGAGATTAAACAAATTGAGGTGAAGGTAATAATAAAACCAATATATATAGATTCCTATTTTAAGGTGAACAAACCTTGAGTCTACAGCATCTACACTCCTCCCATATGTGGAATTTTCACAATTTAATCTCATTGCTTGAATACCATCACTTAGATGTGATAAATGTGAAGACTGTTCTATGTTAGCAGAAACTTCAGTGTCTCTTACATTGCGGCTATAATAAATAATAAACACATTAAACATATCACTTCATCACTAGGCCTTTCTCATAATTAAATAACTTGCAAAGAAAGAAATTACCTATTGCGAGCCACCGTCCCATTTACATTAGGAGAGCTTCCAGCACTTCCAACACTGCCTCGTCGTGGGAACGTTGAACTGTGAAGAATATCACCACGTTCTCCCACATCTTTGTTGTATCCTTGACTCTCAAGATTACGGTACACGTAATCCCAACTCTCCCATGTCCCTGTTCCATCCTGCATGGGTGCAGTGGGTGCATTAGCTTTTCTTGCTCCTTGTCTTTGAGGCTGTTTACCCACTCCAAATTTTTCAGCATGGGAGCAAGATTCATCACCAACCTCAATGTGCATTCCATTTCTTCTAGGTTTTAAGTCATCAAAAGTATTTGGTCTTGATGTTTTGTTCTCTGATCTAACAGTTGTAGGAGACTCCCGTTTGGATAATACCCCTTCACAATACAGATTGCTCGATCTCTCTCCAGCTGCACCATTCCTTAACTCGGGACTCTTCAAATCATCTACAAGTGATGTTGACTGACGACAAACTCGTGATGATGGACCCACAGACGTACTACTATCCAATTCAATTAACTGTCCAGTAGGAACAACACAATTGTAACTGGATGCCAAGGTTGAAGTTTGAGGAACCATATATCCATTATGTGCAGAACTTGAAGGCAAAATTTGATTTGAGTGCTGGTAATGGTATCCATTGGCTGGTGCAATTGGTGACTTAACATGGTGGTAGCCTACAGGTGACATGGGGTACATCATCGGAGGATTTACAACACAAGCATATCTAGGTTGAGGAGGTACAGGGCACGATGGGTAGGATGAATAACCATAATAAGGCATTTGAGGAGAGACAGCCTGGCCATACAAACAACTCGACTGAGGAGAATGAGGATGAATCCGATTTGCCTGTAAATGAAAACTGAGGTCTAGTAAAAGATGATTTCATCTGCATATAGAATTTCCTCCCTTCACAAAATTGAAAACTTACAGTGGAGTATGCATCATGCAAAATTGGAGCCATTATTTGTTGTTGCTGTTGCTGATGGAAGCAATTTTGGTGATAAATATAAGACAAGCTTTTGATGGCACTTTCAGGAGAACATATATGACTTTCTCGGAAATTGAGAATTTCAAGCCAGCTGCATTCAAATTGAGGATACACTCCTTCCCATATTTCTTTCATGACCTAGAAAAATACAAAGATCAAATAAATACTTAATGCACTGGGAACCTGGGGTTATGAGAATACAGAGTTCATACAATACCTGACATTCAACAAATGCAACAATGGCATCTCTTGAAACATTGATGACATTATCCAAGTCGATGGGTTGTTCTAACACCAAGGAGGAGTGGTCAACTCTCCTATAACCCATACAATCCAGTAAACGTTCAGCACCAACCAAATTTTCCTCTATGTCATGAATGTAGAATCCCGAAAATGTCTGTAATATTCCAGATTATTAATAAGACAATACTTCCTTCATAGCCATGAGAAGGAAGTTTTACTAAGCTAGCAGAGTTTGTTAATCTTACCTTTATTACTTTAAACTCTTTGCGCCATGGTTGTGCAACCAAATTTGCTGCATATCTTGCAATAGCATTCCAAGCTGTAGAAGCTCGATATGCACTAAAGTTGTTTTTCATTGCAACACTGCATCGTAAAACTTCTGCAGTTTCTGGAAATATAAATTTACGACCATGTGCAATCAAGCACAGATATTTCCTGATGAAATCTGAAATGAGAATTGAATATTTAAGGAATAATTTAAAACAGAATTACTTCGAATCAAATCTTGTAGATGTTATCACGTACTTTCTAGTTTAGTTCTCTGCTCAATTTTTAGAGGACTTTCATCTTCTTGGAGGTAACTGACATGTAAACGATTGATTTGAAGGGAGAGTTCATCAGCTCGTGCCAAAACATGGGGATCGACCATGGCAGCTGCAGCCACCTGATATTGCAATGACACAGATAAAGAATTATTTGATTTTGAACAAAACAAAAAAAACATAAATTTAAATATGAGAACCTAAATATTAGCATGTAGAACAACCGACTGCAAAGTCACTTTATACAATGAAATTAGAGCCATCTAGTAGGTTATGTCTTCCAACCAATAACTTGAACACTATTAAGCAATGCTTAACACAACATTTAGTGAGAGATCAAAGAAACATTAATGTAAAAAACGTAACTTTTGCAAGATAATAGCTTGTGGGGACACACGTCACTCATTAAAAGCATGGAATTTAAGTTTGTTACTAAGTATAGATCAGGTGCAGAAGGAGAAAAAAACAGACCTTCTAAGTTAAGGAAGCTTCAGCAACAGTCTAGGCCTAGATCTTCACTTGAAACTTACCTGAGCTCAGGTGTCAAAATACAACATTAAAACTCGAAACTAATTCAGCTTTAATTGACCATAATTGACAAACTTAAGGCTGATTTACATGTTATTATCAAAACAGAAAACAACAGTCTTCTTGCTGCACTTGCTGCCCCACTGCTCCACTCCCCACCATCACCGTAAAACTCCCTCCACCACCTCCACCCCCTCCACCCCACCCCCACCACACCGTCCTCCCATCCCCTTCCCCTCCCCCCTCCCTTCTCTTTCCTTTTCCCCTTTTCTTCTTTCCTTTCAACTCCCCTCCTCCCCTCTCCCCCTTTTCCCGTAGAAAACGAGCCTTGGAGCGAGGCTAGAAAGCTGAAAGCTTACTCGAACAGACCCCCCCCCCCCCCCCCCTCCCCACTTCAGTTCGTTCCGTTCCGTGTCCGTGCTTCTCTCCTCGTTGCTCGTTTGCCTACTCGTGCGACGCAAGTTTCTCTCTGTTATTATTTTTTCCGCGTAGAAAAGGCCAATCTAATTTACGCGAACCACAAAAATGTCGAATCGTGGATCAGGAAGACCGTTTACCAAAAGTTACTACGGTACGAATTGTTTAAAGTCGCGTTTTGTCGCAGAGAACGTTGTGAAATATTGTTCCAGTCGCGACGCAATACATGAAAACATTTTAACAGCAAGGGTACCTTTAGGAGAGTTTACCTCCGTTAATTTCCTTGGTTGTGAATTCTGTATACACCCCTTTTTTATTGCCCTTTTACATTCATGTTCTCATCACGGCATAAATTTATAGCCACTTGAAATAAGTTACTTTCAAGGTTATGTCTTGGTTTCCATAGTTCTTTTATGTCTATGGCGTTTTAGCTAATGCCATTTTCTGCAATTCCGCCTTAATTCGCTATGTTTTTAGTGAATACTTAATGTGTCAGTTTGTCTTCTTAATAACTAATGTGAAATTTTACACTGTGGAGAATGTTTCGTAACAATTATGGATGTAGTTTATCTGATAGAATTTGGACACTGTGTCTGATATTTGGTTTCTGCATAGTGTTATGTATATGTACTCCACTGTTTGCAAGTACTTTTTGTGTAGAACATGACAACCGAGGAGCTGAAGGACGTACTGGACGATCTGTGAGCTTCAAGTCTTCAACTGGTGGTAATCCCAGTCGTGGCGGCATTAACTCACGCAACAGAAGTAGGAACAATGGAAAAACTTGGACTAAGCAGATACAGAACTACTTGACGCATGATGGTGATTATGATATGGGTGGAAATGGACCAAGAAATGAGTAAGTTGTTTTGTTATCTCTTTATGTTAGGTTTTTGAGGTCTTACCAATTTTATAAAAAGTCTGGATGTGTATGTGTCTCTGTTTTCATTTTCACTTGCTTCTAATTATAACATGACAGGAATACCTTTCTCTAATTAAGGCAAATAATGCTATATATCGGAGCTGTAAGCTGGGCTCTCTTTTTCTCTCTGTATTTTTTTTTCCATGCATGTAAAACTGGTTATTAGTTTCAGTCATCCAGTTGATGGAAGAAGAAAGTATAACAATAATAGAAGACGGGGAGGAAATGGCAGACAACACTCTCCTGCACCTAATCGCTCCTTCAGACGCTTACCTACCAGTTCAACTTTTTGGTACAAAATTATTGTGAGTGAAAATTGTCATTATGGATGAGATTTTGTGTTCATTGATCTGCTACTAATTGTTTATCAATGGCATGTCTTTTACTGCCCTCGAAGGTTCCACATGCTGGAAGATATGACAAGAAATGGTTGATTGACACATTAAATGCAAGTTTAGTCCCTACAACCTTCACACCAATTGGAGTAAGATAATATCAATTTTCATATACTTATCATATAATTATTATCATCTAATTAAGGAAAAAAAACCTTTGCCAACCAAAACAACAAAAACCTTCCTAATGTGTTATACAGTTCCACCATGAGGCCCAGGGTAAAGATACAGTTGTCTTTTATCTTGATGATTTTCAAGCAGCTTCAAAACTAAGCAACATGGATAAAAGGATTTCAACTGAAGATGGGTTTAAAGTAAGTTTTTGATTTGGCTTTCTAAATAATATCAACTTTGCACTGTTTTTACTTTGTACTTTACATTAAAAATGTAACAACAACCTGAATTTTTCCCTATAGCTTATGGTTTTGGTGCGACCACTAAACAATCTGAACATAGTTCTAAATGAACCGTTGAAGGAGACCATTAAAACTGTTATGGCTAAAAGATTTAGGCCAGATGTTAAATCACTTGATTTGTCCCGTTTTCATAGTGATCCAGGTGATTATCCCTGATTTGTGCAGTACTTTTTAAGTTATTAAACTACTATTCTTTTCTAAAATCCACTTGGTTATGACATTTTCTTTATTTACAGAGCTGGAAGGCAAATTTGTGCCTCTAAATCAAAGGACAGTGTTTTCATGTGTTCTGTCACTTGTAGTTGAACACTGCCCTTCCTTACATGCATTAGATCTTTCTCACAATCAGATTTATTCACTAGAAGGTGTGAAAACGCTAGTCTCCAAACTTTCCAATTTACGGATTCTTCATTTAGCCAATAACCAGGTACTGATTCAACTGTGACAGAAAATGTCACGCCACTCTCCTTCATGCATTTGTAATGTGCGCAGTGCTACTAAGTTGATTGATTCTTTGTTTGCTGCCTACCAGTTGGAGAAAATTTCTGGACTAGATGCTCTGAAAGGGCTTGGAGTCGAAGAACTGCTCATGACATCAAATCCTGTCTGTGGCAAATATGCTGAACAAGGAGCTTATGTCACAGATGTTAGAAAAAGACTTCCTAAACTCCTTAAATTGGTAGGATATAAATAACTTCTTTTCATTTGACATTTCTCTTTGATCTATCTGTAACCTTCAAGTTTGTCTTCCCTCTTGTCTTGATAGGATAGTGTAGATCTGCCACCTCCAATATTATTTGACGTAGAGACTACACAGATCCCTCCATCCAGAGGCAGTTATTTATGTGCAGAAGAGGGGAAGGACATAGCTCGCCAGTTTTTGGAACAATACTATGCACTTTATGACAGTGCCAATAGAGAGGTAGTTGAAAGAAACCTGCTGATTGTGAATTGAGCTGGTTTAGATAGTCCAAAAAAAATCCTTAAATATTTTTTTAAACATTAATTTCAGCCTTTAAGAGATGCGTACCATGCCAGTGCCATGCTCTCAATGTCTTGTAACTATCCATCTTCTCACAGTCAAGGACCTAAGGAGAAAGCCATGTAAGAAATTGAGATTGTGTCACTCTGAGCTTATTTCCTATTCTATTCTTCCATCATTTAATATCTTTTTTTGTATGTGACAGGTTACATGCATACAAGTCTAATAATCGAAATCTGAAACAAGTGATGGATTTAGACCGTCGTGTTCGATTGCTTATGTGTGGCCATGAAGAAATCATGAAGCATCTATGTAGTCTGCCTGCAAGTCAACATGATCCAAATTCTTTTGCCGTTGACTTACTTCTTTACACTGTGAGTTGATTTTATCTCTTGGTATTGGTATTGCTATGGGGCTGCTTTGATTGATTAGAAGGTGAGCTTACTGCTGTAAGATGTCATGTGTAACCAAAATTTTCACTTACCAGCCACAACTTATACAACTCTGTGTTTGTGGAGTTTTCCGTGAAGCTCGTGGTACTGCCCATTCACCTATGCGAGCATTCAGCAGAAGTCTCATCATAGTTCCTCAAGGTCAAGGTTTCTGTATTGTTAATGAAACAATAACAGTAACCAATGCTACAAGTGCTCAGGCCAATGTAAGTTTTATCCACAATACATCCTTTACAATGCAAACTTGGCTACACATAGGGCATATATTCTTGTTTTGAATACTTTCAGGCTGCTTTCAAGACCAGCCTTGTACCAGTTGCTCCAGCACCATTAGTATCAGCACCTGTTGTTCCACTGGTGCCTGTGCCTGTATCACCAGTGGGTATTGTAAATCAAGATTTAGAAGCCAAACGTCAAATGGTTGAACATGTTGTCAGAACTACTGGTATGAACCTCATATGGTCAGAAAAGTTAGTATTTCTTTTGTTTACCGACATTAGTTGGCCAATTATTTGTTTTATTGTGTTTTTTACCTGTTTATGCATTATTTCAGATGCTTATTAGAATCAAACTGGAATTTGGAGCAGGCTTTGTTTGCATTCGCAGAATACCACAGACAAGGAAGTATACCTGAAGAAGCCTTTGCACGTTGATCTCGTCTTAACTCTTATGTTAGAAAATGTAAATACCTATTACTCAATACAACTGTCAAAGGTACACATAAGTTTACCATAAGTTGGTTTTATGTATGTTAAATGTTAAAAACGAACATAAATCATGGAAAAGTTATGTTAAAGATAACCCAATTGGACTTCATTGAAATAAAAAAAATACCAATGTTTGTGAAATCATATCTGATAACTAATTTCTGACTTGCCAAATATGCTAATTGTTACTACACAGTATAATTTCAGAGAAATGTTTTGAAACCATTCAATGGTTTCTTTTTCAGTTTTTGATTAAGTGGGAGATTTTCATTGTGTTTGTGATGATCTCCGGCACATCATCTAGCTCACCTCTCTTTTTCTCAACATGAGAATGCTATTAATCATCAAGACTTTAGCTTCAGTTTTGTTTTTATTATTTAATTCTTTTTATTTCTTACATTTTTGTCAGAACTGAACTATTTACTGTTGCATACTGGTTACTGTACAAATTTGATCACAGACTCTGTTGCTTTAAATGTGTTCGATTGTTGTCTCTTCATTGACAATATCAAGAAACGTCTTCAGTGATTTCAAACTTTATTTAAATCCAAGTTATTGTATACACAAGATTTTCCAAATGCTTAAATATTTCAAATACAGGTACAGTCAACCTTGGTATACGTCTTGGAGGTGACTGTTTGTGATCTTTTGTGTTTCATGCCCAATGTTATTTATTTCTCGTAATGTCAATTGTATGAATTGGAGCTGCCTTTAAAATTTATTTGCTATGTTTAGTGCTGAGGCGTTAACTTCAAACCTTAGGATTAGAGTTTTTTTAACTTTCTTATTTTCATAAATATATGTCTAAGACTGGAAACTTTACTCTAAATTCAAGAGAAGCTAAGTAGCTTATTATCTGTCATTTTGATGTTCTACTTGCAGAGGGATAAAATTCTAATATTTGTCACCTTATAAATATTTAAGGAAAATTGTTTCGTATCTAAACCAGATGTTGTTGGAGTCCTTTGTACTTAGAAATCTTAACCAATCTATTTTACCAATCATCAATTCTTGGTAAGTTTTGTACCTCTTTCAGTACTAAACTTATTATTTCATACTTCTCATCAAAACTCTTTGTCAGATACTTTGAATTTATATCTACAAAAGGAACTGTTGAAAGGCTCTTCCTCCTTCCATTTCAAATTTCTTTGTGAAAGTAAATTTATGATCACGTTTCCTCTCTATTTTCTTCTTTAAGTTCTATATATTTTCTGTCTCCTCTATTCTCTAACTCTGTTTCTTCTGTCAACTTGTATCTTTCAGGGCGGGGCAGGGCAGGGCAGGGCGGGACAGCACAAAGT